>NW_028258150.1:0-261473 GCF_053883595.1 Heterocephalus glaber
AGAGAAGAGTAGTAAAAAACCCAATTACCATTCAAATACTTAATATAAACCTCCTTTAAATATGTCATGTCTTGACATAGAAGTCAGCAGTGATGAACAGGGGAAAATGTTCCTGATGCCAAGCAATGTTCTTTTAGTGGTGACAATAAACGATAGATATGTGAGCTAACATAGACTCAGTGACTTTTGTTCACAGTCTTTGTGTGGAATAACACTACCATATCATCTGTACTACATTAAACACACCTCCTTTTCTGGGTTATTCAGCTGAATACTATCACAGACTACCACAATAGATGGTCAGTTTTTCATGCATCAAAGAGTGTTCAGTCTTTTTGAGTTTTGATAAGTCTTAAAAAATAATTTGGAAATGTATCAAATAACTGTACAATGATATAGTACATTGATTCCTGTAGTAATTACTGTATTATAATATGAATCCTGTCCACTTTATTTTTGCCTATACCAAGTTCTTAGCAAATTCATTTTTTAATCCTGATTTTCAACAATTATTTTTAACTGACCTGAGCTAATTCATGCCTAGGAAGAAGCAATGTATTAACAGCTAGTACTCTATATGATTTTCAGGACTCTTAGAGTAAGCTAGATACTAAGAAAGGAGAAAACTAGAAATTGAAAAGAGGGGTAGAGAATAATGTGACATAATTTTGTATATAAGCTTCCCTATGTACTGAGGATGCTTAAAAATAGAATTGAATGTGCAGATTCCAGAAAGCAGTCTACTGGAGGGAGAAGCCCATCCTCACTCACATGAAAAGGAATGGGTTTGAGTGATTTTCTAAACATGACCACAGATACTTCTCAGCACATTGAAAAATAAAGGAATTGAATTCAAAGAGGTCAGAATTCTTTCCACTCAAACTATTCACAACACTAGTAGACAGGCCTACCACTTCTTACTCTGTAGATGTTTTCTATTTTTCATACTTTATCAGTAAATAGCAATTTGCATGCTCATTACAATTACTTCAAAAATGCCAGGCTGTAGTAAATGAGATGGAATGTCAACAAGGACCAAATAATGATGTTAAGTTTTCCATCCAGGGTCTACCTAAGCAGGACCCAAGAATCCTTGGAGAGAGGGAGGCACAGTCATTAGCAATGTGGCTGCTAGGCTGCAGTGCTGGTGTTGCAATCCCAGCTTATTTCCCTACTGTCTCAGAGACACTGGCAGCTTAATAAACGTCCCTCTGCCTCCATTTCCTCATCTTAGTGTGGGGATGCCTGCAACATCTACATCTTAAGGTTATTTTTATTATATGTAAAGTGTCCAGAGCACTGTAGGACATTGGAGAAATCTAAAAACTTATTTATTATTACTGTTTTTCACTGTTTCACTGGAAGCATTAATCTCTGACAATTTAATCAGAATAATAGACAGTGCAGCATGCTAAACATAATGTACTTATAACCATCACCCTTTGGGGGTGTAGATTAAAATTGTGTGTCTTAGGAATTTCCTATTTTATTATGTATCAGTACTAGCACTGCTTACCTGTGATGTATTGTGGCAGGAAGCAAGAGAATTCCACTACATGGACATGCTAGTAGAGGAAGACGTGTGCAGGAAGAGTCTGAGGTGTGTTTGAGGCCAGCCGTGAGGAACCTTCTTCAGTCTGTTCACAGCACTCCTCCCACCTGATTCAGGAGATGAGCCACCATGGAAGCTGTGTGGGCCAAACGACCATGCCTGTTGAAGATAAAAAGGGTCTGTCCAGCGCTCTGATTTCACAACTTACTTTCTGAAATGTTCACTCTCCTGAATTATCAGCTTCCATTTCAACAGAACAAATCTGTTAGTCAGTTTCATTATCTATGTGTTAAAAATAAGGTACATATAACATGCTCTGATCTACCATGCATGTCATAAAAAAAATGAAAGATACTATATAACTCATCACTCAAGTTGAACTTTTGAAATTCTTCTAGAAAAAATATTATCAGAGGTTCTTAAATGTTATTTTGCTTCAAAACATAACATTGTAGAAGCAAGAATGCTCTATATTGTACTTTACAGTAACAGTTTCATAAAACTAAATGACAGCAGGTGAGTTATTTTCTTGAGCATTTATGTCTTTATGTATAAATACTCACATGTTTGCTGGAATAATTTTAAGATTCACCCATAAAAGCCTACATAAACAATCAGAGCCAATAGGCATTTATTCCATTATTTTCTAGTATATTTGATAAGATGTGTAATTTTATATTTTCTAATACAAATATATACCTAAAAGATATTATTACTTCTTTGTTAGCATATTGTGCAACATATAATATTGTAAGGTTAAAAGTCCATTCGTTTATTTGTTGTGCATGCAATTTGTATCACTTATCATTCACAACATGTAAAATAAAAACCTATCAAGTGTAATACTAAAACAAATATAGCTTGCTTGGTCTAATGAATATCTGTGCTTTGCTGGCTTTGTCAGTCCAAGTCAGATACCTCCATGAGAGTGTAAGGCACTGGTGGATTCCGTGTGTCACAGGCAATTTCAGCGAGTATCCACTGTCAGTTGTTCTATGATCTCACATTTTGGATCTGTTCCTGTGACTGGAAAATCAAGGTTTCTTTCACTGAGGATAACTGCTGATGTCTCAGGTAGTTCCATGTGATGATAAAACACATGAAAATGGGGGGCTGATCAGTGCATCTAGAAATACTTCCAACTGCTAGTTTCCGTACTTCAAAATAGTCTTCCCATTTTGTCAGTCCCTCAGAGAAATTATAAATTGTATGAACCAGAAGACTAAGATATAAAGATATTTAAATAACAATATTTAGTTTATACAAGTCATTGAATATTCTCACTCCTTGGAAGATTTTCTTCATGGAAAAACAAATATTCTATGCTTGCATCACTAGGTAAATTTGATGTAATCACTGGAAATTAACCTAGCCACATCCATTATTTGGTAGAATAAATAAAACTTTTAACAACACTAAAGTTAATTATACAGAATGGTCTCAAATATGGTGAAGAAATTTTAAAAAAACCTTTAAGAGGAGATTTGTGATATTGTCCATTCGCTTACCTATTAAATTCTGTACCTAACAGAGCAAAAACTGAAGCACAACTTTATGAGATTTACAGACACATAAAGACATTTTAATATGTCAATAGTTATAGTACCAAGGTCTTTTAAAATTTTTACCTGCTGGGAAAATGTCTTTATGGGAAAAGAAAGCTGCTACATGTTCAACTATGTAAAAAATTGACCTAATTAGTGGAAAAGTCCATGGCTAAATGCATTATTTGATGGCCAAATAAACAAAAAGAAAATTTACAGCACAAAATTGGCTCTGTGATTTTTTTCTACTTTCAATCACTTATGGTAAAATAACAACAAAGAACTTTGCTTTCAGAGTTTCCAGTGACATTCATGTGCCTGATCTATAAACCTCGTACCCGACAAGGAAAAGGCTGGGATTCCATTTTTTGAAACAGTCATGATGGAAGTTTTCTTTCTCACAAGTAGCAGCAGAACTCTTTGGTCGTCAATCAAGTGGCATTTTCCTAAGGCCCCTTTCCTTGCCCATTAAAAACGTGCCCATTTATCTACCTAATTCATCCTATGAAACTGATCTATCCCACTGACTTCTAAAAAAGTGATGGTATAGGAAGAAAGCATTGCACCCCAGGACTTGATGTCAGCTGAATACATGCTCCAGCTGGGGCAGTATTGAGTTTTTGGAAACCTCCTGGGTCATTCTAACAGGAGAGTAATTATTCCATTTACACATGCAGATACACTCTATGATTTTTTTCCATCATCACTATTTTTTTATTTTTGGTACCAGGGATTGAACTCCAGTCCTTGTGCTTGTACAGCAGGTGGTGAAACCACTGAGCTAAATCCCTGGCTCCACTCTTTTTAATAGATGCATTTGTTAGAATTTTTGGAACAGATTCAAGTGAAATTATCTTCTGAACAAGTTTCTTTGTGTGATAATCCCTAGAGGATAAAGACTTGGGTTTTGCCAGGAAAGAGCAGCTGACTGCCAAGTGATACAAAAACCTCTAAAGTGAAAAGATTCAAAAGTGTAATGATTAATAAGCAATCACTTGAAATATTTAGTGAAGGCAATGAATATTCAACCCAGCACAAAATGGCACCAGATTCCTCACTGACTTGCACCCCAGCCAAGATCCCTTGACTTGGAAGCCCTGCAGGTCCATTTTGAGTCTCTTTTCTCAAAATTATGGAATAATTCTAAAGGCCATGAATGAAAACCTGAAAATCTGAGAGAAAGTTTCTATAGTTCCTTTATCCTGAGGAAAAACAAATCAAAATTAGTGATTTGTGAAGAGGAATATCCTTTGTAAACAAGCAGGCTTTCTCGTGAGAGCACAGGGAGGCTTACTCTTGAAGTAGGAGTAGTAAAAATTACAATAACATTCAAAGGAACTCAAACACAGCTTTCTTCATCTAAATTTTACTGAATTAAAGTTTAATTGTGCAATTTACTTCTCCAGTATATCCATATTTTTGCAGCACAATTCACAATGGCTAAGTTTTGGGAGCAGCGTATGTTGCTATTGTCACAGCTATCTAGATGAATAGATAAAGAAATGTGTGATGTACAGTAGAGTATTTTTCAGCCACAAAAAGAATAAAATCACATTATTTTCCAGAAAGTGGATAGAATTGGAGACCCTCATGTTAAGTGAAATAAGACAGACTCAAAACACAAATATCAAATGCTTTCTTTTATATGAGAACCCTAGAAAAAGAAGTCACAGATATTTTGAAGAAGATGACATGAAAGAAGGTAACTTAAATAGGAAAGGTGACCAGAAGAGAAGGCAGAAATAAGAAAGTTTGGGGGCATTGCTTTGTGTGGTGTTCATGTGTGAATATGCCAAAAGGAAACCACTGTAGGAAATGCTTTAATAAGAAAGATCTTCAGAAGGCTAAGAGTAAATAAAAAATTTAATACACAAAAACTAATGATTAAGAAAATTCAGGGCTTAGCTAAAAGCTGCTCCATACATAGGTACATAGGACTTTGCCAGTTTTAAAATGCTGACTGTGTTGTCATGAAAGACACAAAGGATCTTTGTAAACAGACTTTCCCACCAACAGGAAAACAACAGTTGCCTTCGTCTCTGTCTCTGTCTCTCTCCTCCGCCCTCCTTTTCACATACATATTTGCTGATTTCATCTTTTCAGTGGCTGTGAGCAGTGAGACCCTCCATGGTGCTTTTGAGATTCTTTGGTTGTCTTAAAGGGCATGAATATGTGGCTGATGGATGGAATTAAATAGGAAGTGTCAGAAAGGTTCTGACCCCGACTTCTCATAACATCATACACCTGACAGTTTAGCTCTCTCAGTAAGGAAAGTGATAATAGTTCTCTGTAGCCAGATGGAGGAGGCAGCCAGGATCTTAACACATTTCTCAAAATTGTGTTGCTAAGAAATCCCCTGTGATCAGTACCAGACATGTACACATTGTTTTCAAAAGGTGTCAAGGTATACTTTAGGACAACAAAAAATAGTTATAGTAGTAAGAAAACAAATATCATGTGGAAAACTTGGACAAAGATTTTTAAGCAGACATTTCTCAAGACATACAAGGCACAAGCTTCAGCCAGAGGCTGGCCATTCCATTGGCAAGGGCACACAGATCCCATGGAGCAGCTGTGAGGCCGAGACCCTTGCAGTTGCAGGCAGATCCCAGCCAGGGCTCCGCCCTGACTCCAGAGGCTCCTGAACACTCACCCAAGCCAAAGCCCCACACAGAAAAGAGCTGGACAGTTGCACAAGCTTCAGCCAGAGCCCTGCCATTCCATGGGTAAATATGTTCAGATCCCAGAGAGCAGCTGTGAGGCTCAGACCCTACCAGCTGCAGCCAGATCACAGCCAGGGCTCCAACAAGAACCCAGAGGCTCCTGCACACCTGAACAGGCCAAAGACCTCCCAGAAAAGAATTTCACAGGTGCACAAGCTTCAGCCAGAGGCCTGCCATACCATTGGCCACAGTCAAGGACTGCCTAGAAAAGAGCTATACAGGCACACAAGCAATATCCAGATGTTTGCCCCCATATCATTGATAAATGCATGGAGACCCTAGCCAAAACCTGTGCAGACAACAGGAACTGGGATGCACAGCCACCAGGGAAACACCCTTCCAGCTACATAGGGGCCTAGTGAGTGACATGCCTTTATACCATCCCAAGAGTGCACAAGCACCAGCCAGAAGCCCACTGAGACAACAGGTCAGCTCAGGGATCTAGAAGGCCACCTCTTTGAACCCAGAAATTGGTGTGCCAGTGAGTAGCAGATTAAAGGCTCCTTGATGCCTTGCTGAGAATTGAAGATGATTGAGTGAGCAAAAAGTCACCTCAAGAAAGGCACAGCTGGATGCATCTGTTGAAATGAAAAGACACATAAACGTGTCTCAAAACCAAACTTCTAGATCACCTAAGGCAATCCCAAAGGGCAATGAGATGGAACAATCTCATACTGAAACACCTGGATGCCCTGAACTGGGAACAAAAGCAGACCTGGAAAAAATGAAATCAGAAATAATTTCTCAGATAACAGCAGAGATTGTGCCCATAGTAAAAGGCATTATTAATAAATCTACAGTGGACACAGATGAAAAAATAGAGGAATTGAGGAACATGATGGAATCCCAAAGTAGGAAACAAACAGAAACCATAAAACAGATGCAAACAGATTTCCAGGAGATTAAAAATTCCACTGAAACTTTACACAGCAGAATGAGCCAATGTGAGGACAGAATTTCAGATGTAGAAGATAGAATCAAAATTAGTGACCAAAATTTTTTTTTCTTAAAACTAATAAGCGACCACAAGAAATTGATCCAGCACCTAGATGGGGCAATGAAGAATAACATCAGATTGATTGGAGTCAATGAAGAAACAGAAGAGAGTGCAAAGGACATTAAAAAAAGTACTTTTCACATAATTAATGGCAGAAAATACTCCAAATAGGGGAAAAGAATTTCACATACAGATAAATGAGGCATATAGGGCTCCAACTAGCCATGGTAAAAAAATCTACACATACCATAAAATAGTTAAGATTCCAGAAGCCCAACAGAAGAATAAAATTCTACAAGTAGTTAAAGAAAAGAAACAAAACACATACAAAGGAAAGACCATCAGAATCACAGCAGACTTCTGGATGCAAATTCTCAAGGCAAGAAGAGCTTGGAGTGACATATTTTAAGCTATAAAGGAAAACAGCCTCCAACCAGATTGATGTACCCTGCAAAGCTATCTTTCAAAATTGATGGAGAAATAAGATACTTTCATGACAAAGACCACCTTAGGAACTTCATGAGTACCAAACCAGATTTCCAAAAAACTTTAGAAAATGTCCTAAGAAAAGACAATGAGGATCACATCCCCAGGAAGTCCAGGAGAATGAATCTATTGGGCATGACAAAAAATTAAATGCAAAGGGGGAGAACCCAAAAAAGGAAACAGTCATGACAATGATAAGTCAATAAGGATTAGATACAACCATCAATGTTAATGGTCTCAATTCACCAATCAAAATAAATACAATGGCAGAATGGGTCAAGAAGTAAGATCCAACAATATGCTGCATATAAGAAACACACTTAATTCAAAAAGAAACTCAAAGACTGAAAGTTAAAGAGTGGAAAACAATGCTCCATGCAACAGGAACCCCCCAAAAACCAGGACCAGCTATCCTCTTTGCAGACCAAGTGGATTTCAAACCAACACTGATTAAGAGAGTCAAAGAAGGACACTACATCTTTGTGAAGGGAACAATCCAAGAGGAAAAGATGACAATCATTAATATATATGCAGCAAGCATTAATGCACCCAAAGATATAAAACAAATATTAATCAACAAGAAAAATCATATAAGCACTAATACAAAAGTAGTGGGGGACCTCAATACCCCACCGTGACAAATAGGTAGAAATACTATAACTCACTCAAACTCTTGAACAAATGAACTTAACAGATGTTTACAGTGTTCCACCCCACAAAATCAGAATGCACATACATTTCAGCTGCATATGGGTCATTCTCTAAATTACACCACATACTTGCTCATAGACCATGTTCAAGTAAGTGCAAAGGAATTGAAGTTATCCCCTGTATATTAACAGGCCATAGTGTGATGAAATTAAAGATCAACAGCAAAAGAAACCACACGAGTTTCATGGAAATTGAACAACACACTTCTGAATAACCAATGGATCACAGAAGAAATTAAAGAAAAAATCATACAGTTCTTAAAATTAAATGACAATGTCAATACAACATATCAGAATCTATGCGACACAATGAAAGCATTCTTAAGAGGAAAATTCATGGCAGGGAATACTCACATTAGGAAAAAATGAGCTCAATTACACAACCTGATGCTGAACCACAAACTTCTAGAAGAAGAAGAGCAGGACAAACCCAAAGCTCATATAAGGGAGGATATAAAGGTCATGGCAGAAGTGAATGCAATGGAGACTAAGAGAACAATACAAAAATAAATGAAGCCAAGAGTTAGTTCTTCAAAAGAATAAATGAAATTGACAAACCCTTAGCCAGTCTGATCAAAAACTGGAAAGAAAATGCCCAAATCCATGCAATTAGGAATGAAAAGGATGAAATTACAATGACCCAGCAAAAATCCTGAGGCTCTTCAATCCCTACTTTGAGAACCTATATGCCAATAAGATGGAAAATACAGAAGAAATGGACAAATTCCTAGATACATATGAATTACCAAAGTTGAACCAAGATGACCTAAAAATTCTAAATGACCCAATATCAATCAATGAAATTGAAAACATAATTAAAAACTTACCAACTAAGAAAAGCCTGGGTCCTGATGCTTGCACTGCTGAACTCTACAAGGCATTTAGAGAGGAAATCCTGCCAATATTGTTTAAAATCTTCAATGAAATTGAAAGGGGAACAACATTGGAAGGAAGCATCACCTAGATCCCCAAAGCAGAGAAAGACCCAATTGCAAAAGAGAACAATAGGTCAATTTCACTAATGAACATAGATGCAAAAATCCTTAATAACATACTGGCAAATAGAATGAAGAAAATCATCAAGAAGATCATACACCCTGACCAAGTGGAATTCATCTCAAGGATACAGGGATGGTTCAACATATGCAAATCAATAAATGTAACACACTAGACTAATACAGCCAAGGGAAAAAAACCATATGATCACCTGAATAGATGTAGAAAAAACATTTGACACCTTCCAATGTGCATTTATGATAAAAACTCTCCAAAATATTGGAATAGAAGGTCTCTACCTCAATCTGATAAAAGCCATCTATGAAAAACCAATAGCCAATATCAAAACAAATAGTCAAAAACTGTAATCTTTCACACTAAAATCAGCAACAAGACAAGGATGTCCACTATCACCACCCCTGTTTAACATAGCTTTGGTAAAATTGCCCACAGCAATTAGACAAGAGATAGAAATAAAAGGAATATAGATAGAAAATGAAGAAGTCCAATTGTCATTATTTGCAGATGATATGATACCCTATAGAGAAGATACTAAGAATTCTACCAAATTCTTCTACACTTAATAACCAAATTCAGTAAAGTAGCTGGATACAAGGTCAACACACAAAAATCAATAGCTTTCCTGTACACGAAAAACAGACTCTCTGATAGAGAAATGGGGCAATCAATTCTTTCACCATAGCATCCAAAAAATTGAAATGGCTAGGAATCAACCTAACCAAGGAAATCAAAGACCTCTACTCTAAAAATTATAGCATTCTGAAAAAAAGATTGAAGAGGATATCAGAAAAAGGAAAGACATCCCTTGTTCCTAGAAGAATCAACATAATAAAAATGGCCATACTTCCAAAACTGCTATATAGATTCAGTGCAATTCCAATTGAAATCCCAGCAGCATACTTCACAGACCTGGAGAAAACAATCCAAAAATTCATTTGGAAGGAAAAATGACTTAGAATAGCAAAAGCGATAATAGGCAATAAAGACAAGGTAGGGGCTATCACATTTCCCAGCTTGAAACTCTACTATAAAGCCACTGTGATAAATACAGCATGATACTGGAAAAGAAACAGACCCGAGGACCAGTGGAACAGATTAGAAGATGCAGAGACAATGCCAGACACACTCACCAACCTTGTCTTCCACAAAGGAGCCAAACACCCTCACTGGAGGAAAGATAACCTGTCTAATAAATGGTGCTGGAACAATTGGGTCTCAACATTCCAAAGATTAAAATTAGACCTATATGTCTCACAATGTGCTAAACCAAAACTGAAATGGATTAAAGATCTAAGTATTAAAACAGAATTGCTGAACTGGCTGGAACAGAGGTTACATAGAACTCTTGAAGACATTGGTGTAGGAAAAGATTTTACAAACAAAACCTCAGTTGCCATTAAACTAGCACAAACAATAAACAAGTGGGATCTCTTCTTACTAAAAGCTTCTGAACAGCAAGAGAAACAACCAGCAGTGTGAAGAGACAACCCACAATGTGGGAAAAAAAGGTTCACCAGCTGTCACTCAGAAAAAAGGTCTACTATCTAGAAAGTATAAAGAACTTAAAAAATTCCAACCTCCCAAATTTAAAGACTGAAACCAAAAATGGGCCTCTCAAATGAACAGACATTTCTCAGACAAGGAAGTAGAAATAGCAAATAAGCATATGAAAAACTGTTCAACATCACTGGTCATTCCATTGAGAGATCCCAATGAAAACAAGGCTGAGATTCCACCTCAACCCAGAAAAAAATGGCTGCCATCATGAAATCAACCAATAACAAATGCTGGCCGGGCTGTGGGGAAAGAGGAACCCTATTCCACTGCTGGTTGGAGTGTAGACTGGTGCAACCACTGTGGAAATCAGTATGGACATACCTCAAAGAACTAGGATTGGAAGTCCCATTTGACCCAGCTATTCCCCTGCTGAGTATCTTCCCCAAAGAATTAAAAGAATTGTAACAATGATATATGTGCACCCATGTTCATAGCAGCACAATTCATGATAGATAAAACTTGGAAGCAGCCCGATTGCCCATCAACTGAAGACTGGATAAAGAAAATGTGGTTTTTTTATAAAGTGGAGTATTACTCAGCCATAAAGAATGAGAAAGTAGAGACATTTATAGCTAAATGGATGCACACTGAGGTGGTATTATTAAGTGAAATAAATAGGACACACATGTGTAAACACTGAATAGTTTCTCTAGTGTGATAAACTGAAAGTGAAAATAAGGACTAAAAGGTTTAATAGATAATGTGAAATAGGAAGAAAAGGGGCAAAGGGGAAGGGGAAATGGGAGGTGCAGGGCAAAGTAAAGAAGAGAATGGCAATAATATGTGAAAATGAAAGAATGGAAACAAAGTCTTTGTAGATAGGAAGGGGTGGAGGGGTTCAAAGGAGGGCAGGGGAAGGGGGAAAAAATAAGAACCAAGGAGAGATTATGTAAAGGTGCAAATTTCCAATGATGAATGTCTTTATATTGTATACCTTAAATTTACCAATAAAATTAATAGAAAGAAAGAAAGAAAGAAAGAAAGAAAGAAAGAAAGAAAGAAAGAAAGAAAGAGAAAGAAAGAAAGACATACAAATAGCCAACATGTATATGGAAAAATTCTCAATTCCATTAAGGACTGAAGAAAAAATATTAAAACCATAATTAAATATCACCCGATGGCTATTACATTGCTATCAAAAAGAGTTAAAAATTATTTTGAAAGAGGTGTGGAAAAAGGGAAGATTTGAACACAGTTGATAAGAATGTAAATTAGTATAGCCATTGTGAAAACCAGCATAGATGTTCTTCAACATTTAAACATAAAACAAAATATGCAGTCCCAGTTCTGGGTATATGAAGGACAGGAACATCTAATCATTGAACAGATATTTCCATCACAAAGTTCATTGAAGTTATATGGACAATTTCCAAAATATGGAATCAACCTAAATGACCAACAAGAAATGAATGGATAAAGAGAATATGGTATATGATGCAATGGAATACTATTTGATCTCTACAAAAGAGGAAGTGCTGTCATTTATGTTAAGTAAAATATGTCAGACACAGAATACAGATGCTGCAAGATCTCACTGATATAGGGAATCTGAACAACATTGAACTCTAAATGTAGAGAGCAGAGTGATGGTTACCAAGGGCTAGAATGAGGATATGACAAATTGTTGATCAAAGAATACAAATTTTCATTAGGAAATGAGGAACTCTGAGAATCAACTGCTCAGGGAGCCTGAGGCTAGGAGCAGGGAGCTGAGCACTGCAGAATCTGCTGTAGTTGACCGGATTCTTGCACAGAAATAGATGAGGTGATCCTTGCTCTGCACTGTTAGTTGGAGTGGAGGCTTGAGTTCCAAGTCTGAATCTGTGTCAGCTGAAACCAGAATGATCATCACACCTGTGAATTCATTCCCTTATTTCAACCCAATATTAAATGAATAACTGATTCCACATGAAAGCTATTTTTCAGAGAGCAGTACTTATTTCTTCCATCTCACTCCCTTATTTTGGCTTTGCTGCACCTGCACTGAGCTTGTCTGAATATGTGTAGCTAGATATTGGACCTTCTGTGTCACAAAGCCTTTGAATGCAGGGTCACATACATAACTATCTGAAGCAGCAAAATAACTTAAAGAGGTGGCTTCTATCATGACTTATTTTCTCTAAGGGTCATTGAGAAATACACTGTTAACTATGAAGCATATCAAGATTTTATGGCAACATTTACATCAGCTAAAACTTTCAAAGTATTTTCTTACTGGAAGAGATACAGAGGATGTATTAGAATACATGAATTCTCCAGCTTTGAGAAATAATTTAACCAACAGAAATTTGATCATATAAGGTGGTTCTTCCAAATTAAAGATACAGCTTGACATCTTTTACTACTTTGCAATTAGAGAGGCACATTGATTAGACATGTACTTTCTCTTAGAAGTAATACATGTTACATCTGAGGGTGATGGATTTAATGCACTTGTCAGGAAGGTTGAAAACCCCCAAATTTACTGGAACCCATCGCCTGGTACAGATATTCAATTGGTTCACACAGGTATGTATGTGATCCTGTACCCCGAGGCTTTCAAACACACAAGATCCAATATGTAACTAAACAGGACCGTAGGAGCTCATTGGAGCCAATGGCAAGACAAATTAAGGAAGTAACCTTGGAAGACCATAAGCACTGTTCATATTTTCCTTAAAAACCGTTCATTCTTGTAGAAGCAGTTATTAAATTAATATGGGACTGAAATTCAGGGATTGAATTATAGAAGGAAGACCATTATGGTCCATCAGACAAAGACTCAGGTCTTGATCAAAGGCTTCCACTCCAATTGAAGTGAGAAACTATGGTTGTCTGTCTTTTTAAGAATTAGAACAGCTACAGTGAATTTTCCAGTTCCAATTTCCTTCCTCTAAGCCTCAGAATTCCCTGGGTAGAGAACCTCAGACAGTAAGAAAGGACATCTTTGCTAGTGGTTGGTGAGGGAAGTTGAAATGCTTCCGATTTCAGGCTGGATTAGATATTACTTGATTTACTTAATATGTCACAATGTGCAACTCCTAGCTTATCAATCATTACATTTTGAAATTTTTAATTTTCCCATTAGAGGTCTTCATATCACTCAGCAGTCAGCTACTCTTTCTTGGAAAGATCCAAGTGTTGTTCCTTGAGGGATTGCTCACAGGACAAAACCTGTTCAGCAGAGATTACTTCACTTGAATTTGTTCCAAATATCCTCACAAACTAATCTGTTAAAAGTAGTGATGATGCAAGAAAGTCAGAGTGGATCTGCACATGTATACAGAAGAATTATTTTCCTGTTGGGGTGATGCAAGAGATTTCTCTCAGGTCAAATTCAGTACAAGTTGGGGACGTGTCTTCAGCTTGCATGCAGTCCTGGAAGTTGGTGGAAGGTCTCTATTTTCTGGGATGAGATTGGGAAGTATAGTCACATATTTTTAATTAGGAAGAAACAGGCCTTAAAAGATGTGACTTAAATGACTGAAGAATTCTGCTTCTGTTTGTAAGAAACTCCTATGATTCACTTTTTGAAGAAATTAAACCCCAGCATTTGCTCACTAAGTACATGGCTTATTGCTCAGGCACATTAGTGTCTTTGAAAAATCCCAAAAGCACAATCCTTTTTGGTTACTTCACCACGATTAACTGAAAAGGGAAAAAACATATAACTAAGTTTTTCTTATTGGTGACATCATGTATTGAATTGACCAAGAAGGTTTCCACTTAGTAGGTCACCTTTTTACCTTATTATGGAAACATCGCAACTTTATTTTTCTTTGAAGGTGTTTTCCCTGCAGGTGGGAATATACAACACTTTACACTTCTGAATGAGATGATAGGAAGTCTGTTGAGAAAATATGTTAGCTGTAGCCTCTTGATACTAGTCAGCTATGCATTATCTCCTGTTTTGTGAGATATTTTCAGTCAACCTCAGTAATAGAAACATTGATTTTCAGGACCACGGACAAGACCCAAGATGAAAGTTTATAAAAATGACAAGGGAAACTGAAGGAATACTCCTGTGATAGAGTGAAATATAGGTAATATATTGAAAGTGACACAGGAGGTAAGTGAATTAGGAAAATTAAGTTGCAAAAATATAGAAATTAATCACAGTATACCAAATATGTACAAAATATATTTTGTTGTGTTGAAGCCTGGTAGGTGTTTATTTTCCATTTTGCCACATAACAAGTGAAATGTATTATAAGTACAACAAATAAAACATTGGATTTATGACTCTATGGGATATTGTACTTTTCAAGATAGGTTGACTCAGAAGTATAATTATTTTTAGATATATTTGAAATAGAGGTTTTTAAATTGTATAACATAACATGAGTTTCAACAGTGCAAGGGAACAAGTGTATATTTTTTGTGTAAGCTTAATATGAGCTCCTATATATTAATTTCAAGATCATCTCAGCAAACATACTACTGCATATATTTAGAGAAACCTATGATGAAGGAAGTGTCTCATCTATGGTCACTTGTTATTGTAATGTACAAGATAGAGAACTTTTTCAATTCCAGGGTTTTATGAAATATTCTTAAATTTTTATTTTTTGAAGGACTTAATGGTTTATGTTGACAATATAATCATACCACTATTCAACTTTGTAGCATCAAATCTTTGATAACTTAACTATATGGTAGAGAGTGGAGTTTAATTGCTCTACTTTTTGTATTCTTCAAATATTTATTCTGGCCTGCTGAAGATTTGTCTCAGTGAAACCCAGAATTGCTAAAGAAAACAGACACAAAACACTGAAGAGAGGAGTGGAAAAAGAGAATTGTACACAGACTACTTTGTATTCCTATGATCTTCAACAGCTGTGCCCTTTTCTCTATAAAGCTTCAACAAAGGCAGGTTTCTTGAATGTGATGCAAACAGAACTGTGAATGTGACAGGAGGGAGAGTCATTACAGGTGGCTTCAAGGACAGCTTGGACTTTTTCAGCAGGGCTTCCCCTACTACCGCAACCATGTGTGTTGGATCCTCCTGCTTCCTCCTACTCAAAATACAATTGTTCATACATAAATATTGCTAGTACTTATATATTAAAATATGTAATCTGAAGACATACAATTTTACCTTATTCCCCCAAAAGGGTTCATGAGTTATACCTGTACTATTCTTCATCTCCTGTACTATGTCAATAATTCTTATTCAATTGAGAGATTCTGGTGATCTACTCTGATACAATGCTCACAGTGGACCATTCAAAAATGTTAAAAATGGGTATCAGTTATTTAAATTTTACTTGGTACCCCACAGTAGTACATATATTATTACATATAGTAATAACTCCAAGAGGAGATCCTCTGAGTATCCTCATGCTAAAAGAGATGAACTGGAAACACAGGGACATTTAGCAAGTTGCCTAGATAGAAAAGGAATTAATCTGGGATTGAACCCCAAGCTCTAACTTCTCCAGCATGTACATTACTCTTGACTCAGCTATGCACCCTCTCTCTCTCTCTCTCTCTCTCTCTCTCTCTCTCTCTCTCTCTCTCTCTCTCTCTCTCTCTCTCTGAGGATATTTTGGATGCTGTCTAGGTTGATACTGAATGAAAATCTAGAGACATTATTTGGTTACTGTAGTTGTGATATCCAATTTAACACTAGGTAGTTTTATTCAGGGTCCAGTGATGGGCTAGAAAACTTTTACTTGATTATGTAAATGTGAAAAAAGAGGAAAATGTCAAGAGATGAAAAGACTTATGGGCTGTACTGATAGTGTTGTACAAAGCACAATTGGGCACATTCTGAGATTGTCTAGTCCTTTCCCTTTGATTTTCAATGTGAAGACTGAAGCACTTATAATATCATTTAAAAAGTGACTCAAATCTATGCTCTCTCACACAAAGTGTGCACTTATGCCTTCAGGAGGCTGTTCTTTGAGTCTACATCGAGATGTTCTATTTCACAGCACTCTCAATAGTTAAACATTACATAAAATACTCTCTTACTGTTCTCTACATCTCTGTTTAGGTTTTCTTTTCATTGTCCCTCACTACCTATTTCACCAACGAGTTCTGAAAAAAACTAGTACTTGGTGCTAGTGCAGTAGCCAGTGACAGTCATGGGTCAGTTCAGGTTAGTTAAAAAATTCACTAAAATCAGGAGAGTGTATATAAACTTGTGAGGAATTTGGTACAAGCAAGGAGGAAATGAAAGGAATCAGAGCTCTCAAAAAGCAGGAAATGAGAATCATACAAACATTTTGCTACAAAGAGTAGTGTGCTGAGTAATTTTGTAATTTTTTTGTACAGTCCCAGTTAGGACTGTTAGTATGGAATGAGAGATTATAAATACTCACAGTCCTTTTGGATTTGCATGACAAAAGGCTCATATTGAAGTATCATGGTATTGACCTTCTAAGACAGATATCACTTTTGGTGTGGAACAGATTTTCTTGTAACATTATTCCCTACAAATCTATGAATGTGAAAGACTGAATCTATGTTAGTGAATATATTTAGTGTGCATTTCCACTGCTAGAGGGTAGGTTTCTTGAAATCAAAAGCCTTTCTTCTCTTTGTCCTTTCTGATTTCTGTGTCATACAGTAACATATTTGAAAGGAAGTGTGCAATGTGTGAATGACCATGATGCCTTCATCTTTCTCCTGTACAGATATCCACTGAAAAAGAACCTCTGATTTGTAAGCCTAACAAAATCCTTCAGGGACAATTAGAATTATCAGCAGGTCTAGTGGGCTATTTGGAAGAGGATCTCAGTTGATGCTTACACAGTGTTTACTGTGTGTTCACCGCTGTGGAAGATATGATAATGAAGATGCCCTCTGTGACACACTGTGCCATTTTCCTGTTCACAGTTTCATGACAGGTCCTGTTCTCCTGAGCATGCTTCTCTGAAGCAAGCCTTCTAGAAGACTGAATGGAGCACGGTAACAATGTCACAAAATTTGTCCTCCTGGGCCTCACTCAGGATCCCCGTGCACAAACAGCATTATTTGTCATGGTTTTACTCATCTACACTGTGACAATGCTGGGCAACCTGCTTATCCTGGTGACTGTCCTTGCCAGCCCTTCCTTGGGCTCCCCGATGTACTTCTTTCTTGCCAACCTTTCACTCCTAGATGCTGTGTATTCCACTGTCTTCTCACCCAAGTTTCTGATAGACCTGCTCAGTGATAGAAAGACCATTTCCTTCACAGCCTGTATGGCCCAGCTCCTTATAGGGCACTTATTTGCTGGTGCTGAGATCTTCCTTCTGGTGGCAATGGCCTATGACCGCTATGTGGCCATCTGTAAGCCTCTGCACTATTTGACCATCATGAACCAGCGGGTTTGCATCCTTTTTTTGGTTGTGTCCTGGGCTGGAGGTTTTACACACTCTCTGATTCAACTTGTGTTTGTGTATAATCTTCCCTTCTGTGGCTCCAATGTCATCGATCACTTTACCTGCGACATGTACCCATTGCTGGAGCTTGCATGCACTGACACTGAACTTATTGGCCTCTCTGTGGCCGCCAATGGTGGAGCCATGTGTACGGTGGTCTTCATCCTCCTCCTTATTTCCTATGGAATCATCCTAAACTCCCTTAAAACTCACAGTCAGGAAGGGAGACGCAAGGCCCTTTCTACCTGCAGCTCCCACATCACTGTGGTTGTCCTCTTTTTCATTCCGTGTATTGTCCTGTATGTTAGACCTGTCTCCAACTTTCCCTTTGATAAGTTCATAGCCATTTTTTATACCCTGGTTACTCCTATGTTAAATCCTTTAATATACACTTTGAGAAATTCAGAGATCAAAAATTCTATGGAAAAACTCTGGTGTAAGAATTTAACTATGGAGAGAAGCTGTTAGTCATTTTGATGTAAGAAACATGCAATAAATCCTAACAAACAATGATGCTGTCATCTCAGATGTTTAGGGCTGCCTCTCTTTATTTACACGAAACCACTAAAGAAGAAGTACAAGTTATCCTTTGTGTTGTAACTATAGTAGTAGAGTTTGTGGAGATGTGGCGAAAGCACCACTTTTTGTTCTTTTATGTGTGAAGATAAGGAGAAACCTCAACACAGTACACCTTCTAACTTGCTTTTTTCTGTTTAGATTAAAATAGGACTTTTTAAAAAACGGATGCTTTCTTTTTAAAGAAGAAAGAAGGTACTTTTGGAAATTTTCTGTGACCTACCTTCATGAGAAAGGAAGATGTCTAATGCTCATATAATTTCTGGATCTAAAGAAGTTTTCAACTTGTTATGTTCATTTTTTCATCACTATAGCAGATTTGTTAGCTGCCCTATGACCTTTGTTTTAGAATTACTTCTATTCCTCAGGTTCAAAATCTATGTGTTTTCAGTTCAGAGTTTTTGGATAGAAGGTGATATTGTGTTCAGCTAAAAGTATCATCAGTGGACAGGTTTTTTTAAAAATGAGATCCAGTTGACGAGGAAACCAGATTGAAGTTCTTTATTACAATTTGATGTTTTGTTTCAGAAAGCCATAAGGAACCAAGTTGGAATTGTAGTGTTTTGACAAGTACCCACTGTCATGGAACCATCACATTCAAAAGTTTTCAATGTTTATCACCCTAAAATATTTTCTTGCTACATACTGCTTTTGTAGTCAATTTGTCTCACTCCATTATGTCCTGGAAAATACTCATACATATCTGTCCTAATTTTGCCTTTCCCAAATTATTGCTTTAATAAATATGAGCCACACAGTATTTAGCCCTTTGAATCTGGCTTCTTTCTTATAATGCATTTGAGGTCTTTGAGTATTCCTATAGATATCAACAGATAATTTATTTTTACTGATGTATACTGCTCCTGTTTACAAACATATCATAGTTCGTTTAACCTTTTTTTTTTCTTGGTACTGGGGACTGAATTCAGGACCTTGTGCTTCTGAGATAGGTACAGTGCCTCTGAGCTAAATCCCTGGCCCCTCTAGTTTTGTTTTTTGAGAAACCTCCTTACTGACTTCTATAGTCACTGTACAAATTTAGAGTTCCAACAAGAGAGCACAAGTCTGTCTTTTCTCTTCATCCTCTCTGACATTTTTTAGAAGAAAATATTTTTATTAAAATCTCAATCATTTTAAAAGCAAACTTTTGTAGATATGAAAGGAAATGGCTGAAAAGGATTTATTTTTTTTCCTTAAATTCTTTTATTGGTACATTGTAGGTATACAACACAATTACATTTCTCATTGGGAACTGTACCTTTACATGATGCATCTTGGTTCTTATTTTTTCCCCATTCCTAGCCCTCCCTTCACCCCCTCCACCCTTCCCTATTTACAAAGAGTTTATTTCCATTTTTTCCATTTCTCATCATTTTTCCTTTCCCTTCTTTCCTTTCCCCTGCCCCTCCCACTACCCCTACCCCTTTGGGCCTTTTCTTCCTATTTTGCATTATCGATTATTCATTCTAATCATTGGTACATTTTAGGTATACAATATAATGACATTGACATTATTTATCTTGGTCTGTTCCATAATAGCCATCCTAACAGATGTGAGGTGATATATTGAAGGTCTTTTGATTTGCATTTTTCTGATGATTAGTCAAATTGAGAATGATTGCATGTACCTAACAGTCATTTTTGTTTTCATTTGAAAACGTCTATTGATATACTTTCTTCACTTTTTCTTTTTCATAGTTTTCTTCCTTTCTTGATATTGTTTTATAATTTTCTGATTTTTTTTGACTTTCACTTTTTACCAGATACATGAAACACTGGAAAGGTGTACAGAGAGGAAAGCTTACTGTAATAAAAGATGACATTCTAAAAAAGAAAAAAGATGTCACAAAAATAACCAGATTTTACACAAAAGAAATGAGAAAAAGAATAAATCAGCTCCAAGTTAGCAGAGAGAAGGAACTAACACAGATAACCACAGTGACAAATTGAGTACTTCATACACAAAAGCAGAAAAAAAATCAAGAGAACAAAAAGTTGATCTTTTAAGAGGACAAAACAAAAGTGTCAGGTCCTTAACTAATTTTATTTTTTTTCTTTGTTTACATTTATCATTGGGTGTTTGTACCTATATATGATGTATCTTGGTTCTTAATTTTTTCCCCATTACCTGTGCACCCTTCACACCCACCACCCTTCCCTATTTACATAGACTTGTTCCATTTCTTTCTTTTCTCATAATTTTTCCTTTCCCTTCTTTCTTTTCCCCTTCCCCTCCCACCACCCCTACCCCTTTGGATCATTTCTTCCTATTTCAAATTATCAATTATTCATTTTAATCATTATAATCCTTATTTACATTTTCAGTTTGTCACACCAGAGAAACTATTCACTATTTACACGTGTGTGTACTATTTATTTCACTTAAGTGTATGCCCTCAATATGCATCCATTTAGCTATAAATGCCTCTAGTTTCCAGTTCTTTATGGCGGAGAAGTACTCCATTTTATAAAAAAAAAAAAAAAACACTTACTTATCCAGTTTCCAATTAAAGGGCACTTTGGCTGTTTCCAAGCTTTAGCTATTACAAACTCTGCCTATAAACATGTGTGCACATATATTGCTGTGGTATGATTGTTTTAAATCTTTTAGGAAGATACCCAGCAGGGGAATAGCTGGGTCAAATGGGACCTCTAGTCCTATTTCTTTGAGGAATCTCCATACTGATTACCACAGTAGTTGGACCAGTCTGCACTCCCATCAACAATGGAGAAGGGTTCCTTTCTCCCCACAACCCCGTCAGCATTTGTTATTGGTTGGTTTCTTGATAGCAGCCATTCTTTCTGGGGTGAGGTGGAATCTCAGTGTTGTTTTCATCTGCATCTCTCGAATGACCAGTGATGTTGAACATTTTTTCATATGTTTATTTGCTGCTTTTACTTCTTTGTCTGAGAAATGTCTGTTCATTTCAGATGCCCATTTTCTTTAGTTCTTTTATTGGTACATTTTAGGTATACAACTTGTTTACATTTGTCATTGGGTGTTTGTACCTGTACATGATGAATCTTGGTTCTCATTTTTTTCCCCATTACCTGTGGACCCTTCACTCCTCCATCCTTCCCTATTTAGATAGACATCATTTCCATTTTTTTCTTTTATCATAGTTTTTCCTTTCCCTCTTTTCCTTTCCCATTCCCCTCCCTTCACCCCTTCATCTTTGGACCTTTGTTCCTATTTCAAATTATCAATTATTCATTTTAATCATTTTAACCATTGTTTTCACTATCAGTTTCTCACGCTAGGGAAACTATTTGGTGTTTACACATGTGTGTACTATTTGTTTCACTTAAGAGTATGGCCTCAATATGCATCCATTTAGCTATAAATGTCTCTAGTTTTTCTTTCTTTATGGCTGAATAGTACTCCATTTTATAAAATAAAACCACATTTTGTTTATCAGATACCCATTTTTGAATTGGGTCTTTGAATTTGGGGGATCTGATTTTTTTCAGTTCTTTATATATTCTAGACAGTAGACCTTAGTCTGAGGTACAGCTGCTAAAAATTTTTCCCACCTTGTAGGTTGTCTCTTAGTTCTGTTGGTGGTTTCTCTTGCAGTACAGAAGCTTTTTAATAAGATGAGATCCCAGTTGCTGGTTTTTTGTGCTAGTTTCTGATATACTGAGGTTTTGTTCATAAAGTCTTTCCCTATGTCAATGTCTTCAAGAGTTCTATCTAACTTATTTTCCAGCAAGTTTAGTGTTTCAGTTTTTATATTTAGATTTTTAATCCACTTTGATCTTAGTTTAGTGCATGGTGATAGATATGGGTCTAGTTGTTATCTTTGGCAGGTTGAAATCCAGTCTTTCCTACACCATTTATTAAACAGGCTATCTTTCCTCCAGTGGGAGTGGTTGGCTCCTTTGTCAAAGATGAGGTGGCTGAGTATGTCTGGAGTTGTTTCTGCATCTTCTAATCTATTCCACTGATCCTCAGGTCTGTTTCTTTGCCAGTACCCTGATGTTTTTATCACAGTAGCTTTGTAGTATAGTTTCAAGTTTGGGATTGTGATACCCCCTGCCATGTCTCTGTTGCCTAGAATTTCTTTTGCTATCCTGGTCTGTTCTGGTACCAAATGAATTTCTGGATGGTTTTCTCAAGTTCTGAGAAGTATATTATTGGAATTTCAATCAGCATTGCATTAAATCTATATAACAGTTTTGGAAGTATGGCCATTTTCAGTATATTGGTTCTTCCTACCCAGGAGCAAGGGATGTCTTTCCATTTTCTTATATTGCCTCTGATCTCCTTTTTCACAGTGCTGTAGTTTTCACTGTAGAGGTCTTTTGCTTAGCTAATTTTAATACAGAAGAGAAAATTCAAATAAATAAAATGAGAACAAGAACACACAATACAATATAAACTTGAGAAATGATAAAGATCATAAGGGATTATTCTGCACAATTTTAGGCCCCAAATAGACATATATCCATTACATCCAAGAACTGGACATAGTACTGGAAACATAACACCTAAGAAGCCTGAATGCAGAGGAACCCGAACTCTTAAGCAGACCAATAAAACATAAGGCTGAGTCAGTAATCAAAAAACTCACAAGTAAGAAAAGCCAAGACCTAATTTTCTTCATTTTCTAGTTGTAAGTTCAGATGTCAACTGAAAAGGCACCTGCTAAACCATGCACTCACCAAATTCACCTGTGTTACAGGTCATTTTTTTAAAATATATTTTTAATAGTGCTCATTGGTTATACAAAACTTTGGACTTCAATATATTTTCATAGATCCTTAGAATATATTTTGATCCTATTCATCTCTTGTAGTAGCCTCCCTTCCAGATATTGGTCATGATTTTAATGAGAATTTTTGTTTATTTCATTTGTTTGCAGATTTGATTTTCCTTTTTGGTGATTTGGCCTTGTTATTCATTGATGATATCTTCCCCAGAGGATAAGTTCTTGTAAATCTTTTTCTATGTAGTTATTATCCTCACAGTGTCTCTGGAGGGGCATAGTCTACCATCAGAAGGATGCTTACAGTCCCAATGAATTTAATTAATGGAAAATTCATCCCTGGAGATGTGATAAGTGAAGGACTGAGCAATATGTTCAGTGTTTTAAATGTTGATTAATTGTCCACAGACTTTTGCCCTTACCCTTTAGAATGTTCAGCTATATCAATATTCACTGTTTTCCTAGGAATTGAAATGATAGTCTTAAAGCAGGATAAGATAGGGATGAAAAATTTCTCTATCTTTTCGTTCACCCTAAATTCCAATATCCAGGATGAAGCTAGACCAGTACATCTGACTGTGAATCAAAATATTTTAAAGTCTATTTAATTCTTTCACTTTTATTCCTATAAAATACAAATTGCAAATATGTGTCTTAACAATTTGTGATGCTCTATCACAAATATTAGTTTTTTAACATCAAAATGCTCATTTAGTGTTTGGTTTTAGGAGAAATTTTGCCAATAGTGATTTTAGGTGTCTTTGATTATAATCAAGATTCAGATTCATGAGTTTTCAGGACATTCTTGATATTAACTTTAAAAAGTGAAGCAATTTTCTGCAAGCTTGAAGAATCAGACTTTTAATACACGCAATGGAGAGAATAAGTCATATGGAGATGTTTCAAGGCACCATGATGGTGCATGTGTTGTTTTGCTGCCTGTATTTCCTGAGATGGCTTTGGTGTGTGAAGCCCTCACCTTTTAAGAGCACTGAACTCTACACTCCGCACTCAGGAGAGCCACCAAAATCAACAACTTGGACCAAATGACTGTGTCCTTATGCAGGTAACTGAGGAAGGGTGTTTACTTGTATGATTCTGTACTAGGTTTGACATTGTACTACTAGAGTACATGGGTGACATAGGAACTCATAATCTATTAAAAGTCCAACATAATTCTAATGATCAGTTATATATTAGGGAGTCCTATGTGATTGCTAAAATGTGTGTTCACTGATTCTAATCTTTAATAATCTTCTTGGATATTTTAATATAATAAAAATACAGAATGATATGAGCATCTTAAACCTCTGTGTTCTTACAAACTAATTTCCATTGTAACTAGTTGGAGAATATTTTAGTGTCCAGGTTTTGTTAATCTCTTGACAAGATCAACTGAGATGCTTTCTAAAAGTTCTCTAGAATGTTAAAAAATAAAGGATTGTTTAGCATCTGTAGAAGCTAAAGAATGATGTCAGAGAATGTAACATAATAATTGAGTGAGCCCGCTTTTAGTTTAATTCATGGAAATGTTGGCCAAAGTAAGGAGATTCGGACTGATCTCCGGCCTTAAAAAAGTGAAAGGGTCTGCAAAGTAAGAGCAGAGAATTGAGTTGAAGCATGTACGTGAAAAAGCTATGAGGGCAAAGGAAAGAACTTTTAAAACAGAGGTATGGATACACCATGTAAATATGCAGTCAGAATGGTGCAATGTAGGGAGGAGAACTGATGATGTGGAAAGTGGAGGACCAGTGATCTGAAGAGGGATGCAGAGATGAACCTGCAGGAACAGAAACATGGGCCAAGGTTGGGAAGAAAGAAAATCCATGCATTTGGGGGCAAATTGTAGAATTTATGATAGAGGTACTACAAAAGTAAACATATATTTAGAGAGTAACTGTCATGAATAAGATTATTTAAAGAAGTATCTGGGTTAGTGACTGTTGATCCAACTTATAATATAGTTGTTCTCCCTGGATATGAAGACTTCTTTGATTTCTTTCTTTTTTTTTTTTTGGTTAATTTTATTGGTACATTTTAGGTATACAATATAATGACATTCATCATTGGAAATTTGCACCTTTACATAATCTCTCTTGCTTCTTATTTTTCACCCATTACCCTGCCCTCCCTTTAACCCCTCCATCCCTACCTGTTCAAAAAGAATTTGTGGCCATATTTCCACCACTCCCAGGCCAGATGAAGGGGCTTCTGGGCCATTGTTCCACCGCTCCCAGCTCAAAAGAGGTGAGCCACATGGAGGCCAGAAGCCACCCTCAAAGAGAAATGAGAAGACATGTAAACAAGTCTCAAAACCAGGCTTAAAGATCACCTACAGCAACCCCAAAGGAAAATGAGATGGAACACTCTTATACTCAACCACCTGGACTCCCTGAACTGGTAACAAAAGAGAATGTGGAAAAAATGAAATCAGAAATAATTTCCCAGATAACAGCAGAGATTGTGCTCATACTACAAGACATGATTAATAAATTTAGAGAGGAGCTGAGGAACATCATGAAATCCCTACACAGGAAATAAATGGAGTCCATAAAACAGATGCAAACAGATTTGCATGAGATTAAAAACTCCATTGAAAGTCTACAGAGCAGAATGAACCAATGTGAGGACAGAATTTCAGATATAAAAGATAAGATTTCAATTAGTGACCAGTAAAAGAAAAATTGCTTCAAAATTGTAAGGGACCATGATAAATCAATCCAGCAGCTGCTAGACAATTCAAAGAAGAAAAATATAAGACTGATTAGAGTCAAGAAGAAACAGGACAGAGTGCACATAACATAAAAAAGACTCTTCACAGAAGTAATGGCAGAAAACTTCCCAAGCAGGGGGAAAGAACTTGACATACAGATAAGTGAGGCATATAGGACTCCAAATAGCCTTGATTAAACAAAAAAATCTACACATAGGCATATAATTGTTAAGATTCCAGAAACCCAACAGAAGAACAAAATTCTTCCAACAGTTAGAGAAAAGAAACAAATCACATACAAAGGAAAGCCCATCAAAATCACAGCAGACTTGTCAAAGCAAACCCTAAAGGCTAGAAGAGCTTGGAGTGATATATTTGAAGCCCTAAAAGAAAACAGCCTCCAACCCAGATTGATGTACCCTGCAAAACTATCTTTCAAAATTGATGGTGAAATAAGATTCTTTCATGACAAAGAGCACCTTAGGAACTTCATGAATACCAAACCAGTACTCCAAAACATTTAAGACAATATCCTATGAAAAGACATTGAGGATCACAACCCCAGGAAGCCCAGCAGAATTAATCCTTTGGGAGCAACAAGAAATTACATGCAAAGGGGGAGAATCTAACAAAAAAAAAGTCCTGACAATGATAAGTTAATACATATCTGCACTGGCTATTTATCATCTTCTTATGTCTACTTTTTAATTGGGTTGTCTACTAATAAGCTATAAGTGTTCTATATATATTCTGGTCTTAGGTTATATGTGTTATAAATGTGGTCATTTAAGGATTAATTTTCATTTTCTTAACGATGTCATTTAAAATTCTAAATTTTGATGGAATCTCATTTATCAATTTCTTTCTTTTATACATCATGTTTTGTGCATACTAGGAAATTCTTGCCTACCCTAAATTCAAGAACATTTTCCCTTATGCTTTCTTCTTAAAGTTTTATAGTTTTAGTCTTTCATATTTAGGTTCATACACCCTTTCAAGGTAAGTTTATATATGGAAATAAAAGGTTGAGGTTAATTTTTTACATACGAATACCTGGTGTTCTAGTGCCATTTGCTGAAAACATTCTTTTCCTCTGCTGTTGAAGTAAGTTTATGTTCTATAAAATGTTAATGTTAAATAATCTTTCAAAACTCAGTGGACCACATATTTTTGGTTCTATTTCTAGATTCTCTGTTTTATTCCATTGATCTATGTGTCTTTCCTTATGCCAACATTGTCTTGATTACTACAGCTTTAGAGGAAGTCTTAAAGTTAGGTAATGAGTGTCTTCCAATACTGTTTTTTTTTTTTTTACTTTTCTAGGCCCTTTGTACTCCTACATAACTTTTAAATTTCCAATTCTTCATTTATAGCAAGTATACATAAACCTGAATTTTTATATATACCTTATGTTTTCTAACTCTGCTAAATTCGAATACAAGTGTTAGGGGCTCCTAGAGATTTCTTAGTATTTTCTCTGTAGATGATCATTTCATCTACATATAAAGATCTTACTTCTACCTTGCCAATCATATACTAATTGCTTATTTTTATTGCCAGACTATTTTGGTTTGGGGTTATGTTCCAAAGTTTAATGGACAGATGAAGAGTGGGCATATTTGCCCTTGTTCCCCACCTTAGGGAGAAAGCATTGTATCTTTTCCATTCATGTAAGCTATTTTTGCTAGAAGTATGGAGTACATGGCTTATCTGTTGAGAAGGTTCTGTTTTACTTCTAGTCTCCTGATAGCTTTTACCATGAACAGCTGTAAATTTAGTCCCATACTTTTTCTGCAACTATTGACAGGATCATATGGCTTTTTCCTTTACTCTGATAAAATGTTACTTATAGGGGTGGATCTTCCAATGGTGAACCAACAGCGTCATCCCTATAATAAAACCACTTTCTACATACTGTCAGATCTGACTTCTAATAGTTTGTTTTGTTAAACAAATTTGTATCTATGTTTGTACTTTTTTATTCTATTATATTTATTCACTTTTGGTATTAGCACAATGCTGATTTCCTAAAATGAGGGGAGAAGTCTTCCTTTATTTTTTGCTGTAAATGTTTGATATAATTCATCAGTTAAAATGTATATGAGCCTGTTGTCATATGGGTAGGTTTTCAAGCTAGGAATATACTTTCTTTAATAGGTACTGTTCAAATTTTATATTTCCTCCAGAGTCAGTTTCATTAATTTGTCTTCCAAGGTACTTCTTAAAGTTGTCAAATTTATTTCAAGAAAGATTTTTGTAATATGCATTCTATATCCTTTGAAATTCTGGATCCATCCCAGGCTCCTAGAGCCAAGAAGGTGAGCCGGTCCCAGCACCGGGAAGGAAGCTCCCCGCCTCCATGCCAGGCTCCTAGGGCAGTGAAGCTCAGCTGGTCCCAGCACCCAGAAGGAAGCTCCCCAGCCTCCATTCCAGGCTCCTAGGGCAGTGGAGCTAAGATGCTCCCAGCACCCAGAAGGAATCTCCCTGGCTGCCATCCCAGGCTCCTAGGGCCAAGAAGGTGAGCTGGTCCCAGCACCCAGAGGGAAGCTCCCCAGCCTCCATCCCAGGCTCCTAGGGCAGTGAAGCTCAGCTGGTCCCAGCACCCAGAAGGAATCTCCCTGGCTGCCATCCCAGGCTCCTAGAGCCAAGAAGGTGAGCTTGTCCCAGCACCCAGAAGGAAGCTGGGACAGAAGCATCAGGGCCCTGAGCAGCGGACCAAGGCAGTGTGTGCAGAGTGAGGCCTCAGAAGGCTCGCTTGAGTCGGTGCTCACTTTCTGTGCCAGGTATTGGGAGTGTGGGCTCACTGTCTCCCCCAAGGCTGAGTGAGCTGCTTCTGTAGTTGTTGAGCAACCAGTGCCCAGCAAGCTCCCCATGTGTTTGGACCCGGCTGTGCACAGAGCAAAGGGCTCCGACATTTTGCATCGCTGTTGTCCCAAGCTTGGCCACAGAGATCCCAGCAGACGCGCTTTGCTTCCAAGGTTGCCACTTGGTTCCCCGGGCTCGCCTCACTTGCCACACCCCAGCTGGTAGCTAGAGGGCCACGTGGCCCTGAAGAGTTTCACTTCACTTCCCTCTGTTTTGGTTTTGCCATCAGGGCCTTATTTCCTCTTATTGCTTATAATTCATTGTGTTATTTCATCAGTGCATAGTGGTTACATTCATGATGAGGTCGGTACATTTAAAGAGTGGAATGCAAATCAGGCCCCACCTGGGGCTTTGTGGGGAAATCTGTAAACCATGGATTGCTCTCAAAGTCACTTCTATGGAGCACACAGTCCCTGTCCCCTGGCATTGCCAGCTCAAGGCCCTGTTATGTCTGGATGATCCTTTCTTTGTGGCCAGTGCAGTGGGCCGTGGGCCACAGGGTGAGGGCCCAGCAGCATCTGGCCAGGATGGGGTGCATGTCTGTGGTCAGGAAGGGATTCCAGGACAGTGTGGTGCAGTCAGTAGCTGCAGCTGTGCATGGACACCAGAAAGATGGTTCCTGCAGGTTTGCAGGTGCAGCTCTGACGTGGGGCTGTGTACACCTTGCAGCCTGGTGCAGGATTTGGGGCCCCAGGAGTGAGGTCACCCAGGGACAGACTCACCGTGCTCTCTGCCCAGCTCAGCATGTGGAGAGGAGGAAAGCCCTCAGGGACTGCACACACCAGGGCAGTGTGGGAGGGAGGTCAAGTCTCAGCCTGTAGTCACCCACCCAGAATGATGTCACTCACCTGGCATGAGGCAGAGACTCACTGGCCTCTCAGGGAGCAGCACCCCCTCTGGTGGAGCCCATAGCCCTAGCCAGAGATGCTGACCTGACCCAAGCATTAATGGTGGCCACCCAGCCATCGGGATCCATTCGTTTTTCAGAGCCGCTCAGTGAAGCCAGGTGAGGTGGTGCAGCTCTGCTACCCAGCACTCTGGGGGGCCCAGTCTGGGTGACGGCAACTTAATGAGAAGACTCTGAAAATCACTGTCACATATTAAATGGGCTGCTGATGTGGCTCAGTGAGAAGGTCCTGAATTTAATCCCCAGTACTGAAAATAAGTTTTACTGATTTGTAAAGACCTCAGTCCATGGGCAGGGCTGGGCCATACACCCCCAGGAACCTCCAGCCTCTGCTGTCCAGGATGCTCTGTGGTTTCATATTTTAAAAGTAAAATTTAATAGAGATGGAGAGAATGTTCGTCCATCTCCAAGTAGACAGGCTGGGGCTGTGCTGTCCTGTCCCTCTGCCCTCTGAGCAGAGACAGACAGCAGCCAGATCAGACTGTCCCCGGGTGAGCCCAAAGACCTGTGGAGCTGATGTCCAGGAGGTCACCTGAAGCTCGGCCAGGATGGCGTGCTCTGCCCTGCAGACTCCGCAGAAGGAGCCCATCACTGGCCCCGCTCCTGTGACTGTGACCAGAGTCTCTGCTGCCAGGCTTCCACCCTAAAAAGGAGCATTGATGACACAGACACTGGGGACCCTGGAACCAGGAGGGCAGAGGCTGCTGAACCAACTGTGTCACTGGGGCCCTGAATGTGTGGGGTTGAGCTTGACAGGCCAGGTCCCCAAGCACATAATGAGATGGTAGGAGAGCTGAGGCCTGGTGCATCCCCTCCCAGCAGGGAAGACACAGCCTGAACCCTGAGATGCAGACAGGGAGGGGATGCCTAGGGGAGGCCATGGCCCAGTGGGTTTCCTGCTATGGTGCCCTTCGCCTGTCCTTCATTCAGACTGCACACATTATCTTACTGTGATAAATACATCCTGTCTGGCAACACAACCTGGATTACCTACTGAAGAAGCCAATGAAAAATGGCTGGGATCTTTCTAGGGTTTCCCCTTCTGCATAGTGCAAGATTCATCAGCCCCTCTCACGACCGTGTGGCCAAAGGCAAGTCCAACTCACTGGTGTGAACCCTGCAGGCCAGGTGCCCTTGGGGACATGAGAAGAGCAGTGGCCAGGGGCGTAGGCAGGAGCCATCAAGCACAGTGCTCTGCGGATGGGTGCACATGGGAGAAGGCACTTCAGGCCACCACGCTGACCCTTTTAAACACTAAAAGTTTAAGTTTTATTAAAAGCTAGTTCTATTATTTATATAAATCCAAGGAATAAGGGCAAGTGTAAATACCAAAACAAGAGCCAGCATGAGTGAGGGGAACAGTGGGAAGGGGCCAGGACCTGGCCCCAGGCAGAGCTCAGGAGGTGACATCGACCACCGTGCAACCACCGGGTGCCCCAGCACTGCAGCAGGTGAAGGGGCTTCCACAGACTCTGGCTGTGGTCCCAGCACTGGGCAGGAAGCTGCAGGTGGAGCTGGCTCGGGCTCCACACATGGGACTTCAGCTGGGGCTGGACCTGGTCCTGCAGTTCCAAGAGAAGAAAGTCACCAACTGTCCATGTTCCCTCCCAGGGCAAAACCTCCCCACTGCCCATCAGACAGCTCTGCACACAAAACCTCCCCAGGAAGTCCTACCAGACCGTGATGGCTGAGGTGTCAGTGATCCCAGGTCACCCCAGCACCCGGAAGCTGTCTCTGTGTCTAAAGGCCCATCCCTCCCCTCATGCCCACAGGCCCACACCCCATCCTCCTCACCCGTGGGCTGTGCCTCAGTGGGCTCAGCTTGCTCCAGTTGGGCGAGGAGTTCAGCTGGTGGATTCTCCTGGAAGTGTAGCTCCACCAAGAAGTGGAGGACCTGGAAAGGCAGGTAGGAGGCAGAGTAAGAGAACATGCGGAGATGGACAAGTAGGCCTCCTGCCAGGCTGCGTGTGCTCCAGAAAAAGTCAGGCCCACTTCCTGGTCCTGAGAGGCTGCCCGGCTGTGCTCACTGCCACCTTTGCAGGTGGCATAGCCCCTGTGGGTACCATATGGGCCCTGGCCAGGAGTTGCCCTGAGGTGACACGGCAGAATAAAGCTGTGACAGGATGGAAGTGACACAGTGTCCTGTGTGCAGCTCTGTGGGGACAGTGCCCGGCAGCTGGCAGCAAGCACAAGGCTCTGCCTGACCCGTTTGTGCTGTTTCTGCCCCGGGTAACCTTGTGCTCCTGAAACACAAACAGCTCTGTCTCAAGCTTCTACCCCAGAGGACAGGAGAAGGCCCTGCAGGCTGTGGATCATCACTGGGCACGGCCCTTCTCCTCCTCTCAGCCCAGTCCTGGGGGCACAGGCCAGGGCCCCAGGCTCACAGCCTCCCACACCTGCCCCTGCCCAGGAGGAGCCTCCCTCATGACCTTTTCCCCCACCCTCCTCAAAGTGAGGAAGCTGGGTGGGAGTTACACAAGGGACTCACAATGGTGGCCGGGCCTAACTGGACCTGTCCTGGACTCGGTGGCCCTGAGTGTCCGGAGTCCAGGTCCAGGGAGATCTTCCCTGGGCTCCCGCTCATCTCAGGTCCCCAGGTCTCTGGGTCTGGTGAGACCTGCCCTGTGCTGCTCCTGAAGGCCAGGCAGTTCCTGGTGAGTGGCCTGAAGCATGGGGACTTAGCCATCCATCCTCTCACTCATGCCCAAGTGCTTTCCCTGTGTGGGGTCCTGTTGCTGCAGTCTCAAGGCCTGGGAAAGCAGCACAGCATGATCACTGCTGACTCTCTCCAGCCAAGTGAGTGTTAGGCAGCTGTCGCTGGACTGTGGTGCCCATTGACTCCAGGGTTCCGAGTTCTGTTTCTACTTGTTACCAAGGAAGTGAGGTCAAAGTGCTAGGGTCATAAGCCAAACTGCCCCCTCTGATGAGAAGATCCCGAGGTCCCTTCCTTTTGTAGTGGAACACATCTATCTGTGTGCTCCTTAGAAATAGCAATGAGAAACCAGAAAAACTGCCTGTGATGTTAGAGTTTGATGAATCAGAAGTTTTAATTTGGCAAATGTGTAGATGCTTAAGATGCAGCAGGCACAGGGAGAAGTGTGCTTTCCCATCCAAAGGGTCCATTCTCTCTCAAGACAGTGCTCATGTCAGCACTTAGAGATCTGATGGATTTGAGGATGATTTTCTTTCCTGGGTTGACTTCAATTGCCTTTCAATTCCAATAGGGACTATGGAGATGACCCCAAAATGTCCAATACAATTTTCTTTAAAGGATACAAAAGTTTCAGCTGATAACCCCTGGGTGGCCAGGAGTGGAGGATTCACAGCAGGTCGTAACTTTCAAGTGCCCATGGATAGCTACTTAAGCACAGATACGGAACTCAACACAAAGTGCAGTATGCAGTGCAGAGACAGTGTGAGGGGACAGCAGCCTTTGTGAAACCTCCCACCCAGCGGAGGTGCAGAACACTTTCATGCATCACTTGGGAAAGTCTCTTGTGGCGCTGCTATCCCCTCCTGTCCCCTCATCCCAAGCTGACCATGTGCTTTGTGTCCCTGGTGGAGTAGAGAGGGTGAAGCTGGAACCATTCAGTATAAACGTTTCTGGCAGGTCTTCTTCAAGCAGTAACACCAGGCTGGGATCCCTGCTCTGCCTCAGTGGTGGCACCGTCATGGGGGTGGAGCACAGCTGTCCTGCATCCTCTGCTGATGGCCATTCCTTCGGATCCCAGATTGACCAATGAGCAGTTCCCACCAGCATCACTCAGGCAGGTGTCTTTTCAACCATGGATTCTTCTTCCAGGAGACACACTTGCATGTCTGTTTATTTGCTTTATATCACTATTTTTTGCCTACTTTTTTATTTACAACATTTCATTCCCCTTTGATGTTTCTAATGAAATCTAATAATAAATTCGGGTTATTATCTTAAAAAAAAAAGAATTTCTGTAAAATCTGTGGTAAGGTAGTCTAAATCTTGATATGGTAATTTTTAAAATGTATAATTGATATTTTGTAATAGGAAGAAAAGGTCTAAAGGAGTAGGGGAAGTGGGAGGGGTAGAGGAAAGAAAGAAGGGAAAAGAAAAAATATGAGAAAAGAAAAAAAATGGAAACAAAGTCATGCAAATAGGGAAGGGTGGAGGGGGTAAAGGGGGGGAAGGGAAAAAAAATAATAACCAAGATACATCATGTAAAGGTACAAGACCACAATGATGACTATAACTGTATTTTATACCTAAAATATACCATTAAAGGTAATGGAAAAAAAAGAAGCAAAATCCATTGATATGCTGCATACAAGAAACACACAATTCAAAAAGAAACTCATAGACTGAAAGTTAAAGGGTGGAAAACAATATTCCATATGATGGGTACCCAACAAAAAGAAGGAGTAGCTATCTTCTTCGCAGATCAGGATTTCAAACCAACACTGATTGAGACAAAGAAGAACACTACAGCCTTATAAAGGGAAAAATCCAATAGGAAGAGATGACAATCATAAATATCTATGCACCAAACACTAGTGTGCACAACTATATAAAACAAATACTAACAGACATGAAAAGTCATACATGCACTAATGGAATAGTAGTGGAGGACCTCAATATCCCACTGTAAAAAATAGACAGATCAACTAGACAAAAAATAAGTAATGAAATACTAGAACTCAATCGAACTCTTGAACAAATGAACTTAACAGATGTTTACAGACTCTTCCACCCCACAAAATCAGAATACACATTCTTCTCAGCTGCACATGGGTCATTCTCCAAAATCGACCACATGCTTGTTGCCAAAACATATTTAAATAAGGGCAACGGAATTGAAGTTATTCTCTGTATATTATCAGACCATAGTCTGATGAAATTGGAGATCAATAGGAAAAGAAACTGCAAAAATTTCATAAACACATGGAAATTGAACAACACACTTCTGAATAATGAATGAATCACAGAGAAATTGAAGAAGAAATCAGACAGTTCCTACAATAAAATGACAATGCCAGTACTACATATTGGAATCCATGAGGCACAACAAAAACAGTCTTACGAGGGAAATTCACAGCAGTAAACACTCACATTAGGAAAACAGAGGGAGCTTAATTACACAACCTGATGCTGAACCTCAAGCTTCTAGAAAAAGAAGAGCAGGACAAACCCAAAGCTCATACAATTATAAAGATCAGAGCAGAAATCAATTCAATGGAGACTAAGAGAATAATACAAAAAATCAATGAAGCCAAGAGTTCGTTCTTCAAAAGAATAAAAAAAAATGACAAAACTTTAGCCAAGCTTATCAGAAAAAGAAAAGAAAAGGCCCAAATCCATGCGATTAGGAAGGAAAAGTATTAAATTACAATGGATCTAGCAGAGATCCAGAGGATCATCAATATCTACTTCCAGAACCTATACGCCAATAAGATGGAAAATACAAAAGAAATGGACAGATTCTTAGACACATATGAATTACCAAAGTTGAACGAAGAAGACCTAAAAATTTTAACAACCCAATATCAATCAGTGAAATTGAAAATGTAATTAAAAACTTAACAACTAAGAAAAGCCCAGATCTGGATGGTTCACTGCTGAAATGTACAAGACATTGAGAGATGAGCTACTGCCACTACTGTTTAAACTCTTCAATGAAATTGAAAGGAAACAATACTCTCAAATACATTCCTGGAAGCAAGCATCACCTTGTTCACTAAAGGAGGGAATGTTCCAACCAAAAAAGAGAACTGTAGGTCAATCTCACTAAAGAACATAGATACAAAAATCCTTAATAAGATAATGCCAAATATAATGCAGAAGATCATCAAGAAGTTCATACACCCTGACCAAGTGGGATTCATCCCAGGGATGCATGGATGGTTCAACATATGCAAATCAATCAATGTAATACACTATATCAATACAGCCAAGGACAATAGCCATATGATTATCTCCATAGATGCAGAAAAAGCACTTGAAAAAATTCAAATGCATTTATGATAAAAAAAAACCTACAGAAAATTAGAATAGACAATCACTATCTAAATCTGATAAAAACCATCTATTAAAAACCAGCAGCCAATATGATACTAAACGGTCATAACCTGAAATCCTTTACACTAAAATCAGGAACAAGACAAGGATGTCCACTATCACCATTCCTGTTCAATATACTTTTGGAAATATTAGCCACTGCAATTAGACAAGAGAAAGAAATAAAAGGAATAATGAAAGGTTATGAAGAAGTCAAATTGTCATTATTTGCAGATGACATGATACTCTATATAGAAGATGCCAAGAATGCCACCGAAAGTCTTCTAGACTTAATAACCAAATTCAGTAAAGTAGCTGGATACAAGATCAATACACAAAAATCAATAGCTTTCATTTACACAAACAACAGACTCACTGAGACAGAAATAGGGCAAACAATTCCTTTCACAATAGCGTCTGAAAAACTGAAGTACCAGGGAATCAACCTAACAAGAAATCAAAGACCTCTTCTCTGAAAATTATAACACTCTGAAAAGAGAGACTGAAGATGATATCAGAAAATGGAAAGACATCCCCTGCCCCTGGGCAGGAAGGATCAATATAGTGAAAATTGCCATACTTTCAAAACTGCTATATAGTGGCAGCCCTTGAATTCCAAGCAGTGGCCACCCTTTGTCATCCCATACTCTAATTCTTTATTCTTGATATAATTCTTTCTCCAACAAGTAGTAGATTATAAACTAGTATAACCATTATGGAAACAATGTAGCAATTCTTCTAAAAGCTAATAAGAGAATTTATATTTGACTCAGCTATACCTCTTGTGAATATCTTTCCCAAAGAGTTAAAGACATCAAATTACATTGATATATGTTCTATAGGACTATGTGCTATGGTGTAATGAAACTGCAAAATACTGAAGAAACAAATCAAAAGATATCAACTCAGTCAGTCTTGTTAAGGGATTAGAAATACCTGCACACTAAAATATTCTACAAATAGTTAAAATGAAAATTGGTTTGTAAGTACACTGGGGTTCAAGATGCACATATCATTCTGCATTTTAAAGGATACATTTTTTTGGTACTGGGGATTGAACTCAGGTTCTTGCACTTTTGAGACAAGCAACGCAACCACTGAGCTAAATCCCCAGCCTCATTCTGCATTTTTATAGCACTAAAATATCCAGGAAGTTTATTAAAGATTAGAATCACTGAACACATAATTTAGTAATCACATAGGACCCCCTAATATAACTTATCATGGGAATTATGTAGAATTTTTAATAGATTATGAGATCCTCTGTTACCCATGTGCTCACACCCCTCCTCAGTTACCTGCATAAAGACAGTCATTTGGTACAAGTTGTACATTTTAGTGCTCTTTCCCAAGTGCGGAGTGTAGAGCTCAGTGCTCTTAAATAATAAGAGCTTCATGCAACAAAGCCATGTCAGGAAAAACAGGCAGCAAAACAGTACATGCACCATCACGGTGCCTTGAAATGTCCCCATGTGACTAATTCTCTCCATTGTTCATATTGAAAGTTTGATGATTCACACTACAGGTAAAAAAATGTTACCTTTTAAATTGCCACACTTTTAAAAATTAATATCAAGAATGCCCTGAAAACTCAAGAATCTGAAGCTTGATTATAAGCAAAGATACCTAAAATTTTTATTATTGGCAAAATTTCTCCTAAAACCAAATACTGAGTATTTCAAGGTTGAAAAAAGTCACATTTGTGAGAGAAAGCATCGCAAATTGTTGACACATATTTGCAATTTGCAATTCAAAGCAACAACAGTGAAAGTATAAAAAAGACTTTAAAATATTTTGTTTCACAGTCAGGGGTACTGACCTGGCTTCATCCTGGATACTAAAATTTAGGATTAACTAAAAGATAGGGAAATTTTTAATCCCTATCTTACCCTGCTTTGAGTCTATTATTTCAGTTCCTAGGAAAATTGAATACTGATATAGACAAACATTCTCCAAGGTAAGGGTAAAAGTCTGTGGACATTAATCTACATTTAAAACACTGAACATATGGCTCATTCATTCAATTATGGCATCTCCAATGGTGAATTTTCCCTTAATTAAATTCATTGGGACTTTAAGCATCATTCTGATGATGGACTATGCACCTCCAAAGATACTGTGAGGATAATAACTACATAGAAAGAGATTTACAGAAACATCCTCTGGAGAAAATATCATAAATGAATAACTTGAGGGAAAATCAGCAAAAAGGAAAAATCAAATCAGGACACAAATAAAATATGTAAAAATTTTCAATAAAATTATGACCAATATCTGGAAGGGAGGCTACTTTCAAGAGATAAATAGAATCAAAATATATTCTATGGATCTATGAAAATATCACCAAATCCCAAAGTTGTATAAAATTAATGAGCACTATTAAAATATAATTTGAAAAAATAATCTGTAATATAGGTGAACTTGGGAAATGTGTGGTTTAGCATATGCCTTTTCAGTTGACATCTGAACTCACAAGGAGAAAATGAAGAAAATTAGTTCTTGGCTTTTCTTACTTGTGAGTTTTTTGATTACTGACTCAGCCTTATGTTTTATTGGTCTGCTTAAGCATTCTGTTTCTTGTGCGTTCAGTCTTGTTAAGTGTTATGTTTCCAGTACTAAGTCCAGTTCTTGGATGTAATGAGCATATATCTATTTGGGACCTAAAATTATTCAGAATAATCCCTTAAGATCTTTATCATTTCTTAAGTTTATATTATATTGTGTGTTCTTGCTCTTCTCATTTTATTTATTTGAATTTTCTCTTGTTTTAAAATTAGCTAAGAACCTGTCAATTTTGTTTTACCCTCTTAGAAGACCAATTTTTTGTATTCTTGATATTTTTCTGTTGTTTTGTATTAAGTATTTCATTTGTCACTGTACTAATCTGTATTATTTCCTTCTCTCTGCTAACTTGGAGCTGATTTGTTCTTTTTCTCATTCCTTTTGTGTAAAATCTGGTTATTTTTGTGACATCTTTCTTCTTTTTCAAAAGGTCAGATTTTATTACAGTAAACTTTCCTCTCTGTACACCTTTCCAGTGTTCCACGTATCTGGTAAAAGGTGAAAGTCAAATATATCAGAAAATTATAAAACATATCAAGAAAGGAAGAAAACTATTAAAAAGGAAAAATTGAACAGAGTATATCAATAGATGTTTCCAAATGAAAACATCTAAATGACTAATAGGTACATGAAACAGTTCTCAATTTGACTAATCAGCAGAAAAATACAAATACAAAGACCTTTAATATATCACTTTACATCTGTTAGAATGACTATTATGGAATAGACCCAAGATAACAAATGTCACTGGGAAGAAGAGAAAAGCCAGCCTTGTGCACTCTTATTAGGATTCTAAACTGGTACAGTGATTATAGAAGACAGTATGGAGGTTCCTCAAAAAACAAAAGTAGAACTACCATATCATCTGGGAGTCCTACTTCTGGATATTCATTAAAAGGCCAAAAAAAAGGATCTTATACAGATCTGCACTTCCATGTTCATAGCGGCAATATTCACAAGAGCCAATATATGAAAACAGCAGTGTCTATGCCTCAATAAATGGATAAACAGAATTGCATATATGAAATGTATGTATAACTATCATTCAATTATATTGTATATTACAATATATGATAAGTTGGTAGGTAATATATAATCCAGTACCTTGGTTCAGAAATGCTTCTGTCTGTGAACAATTAAATAAAGGAATGGAAGCATTCTACAAAATTTTGCTTCCTTTCCAAACTCTGCATGGGTAGTGGAACACAATTATGGCCATCTTCCCCAGAATCATGGAACACATTAAGTGTGTGAACCCAGGTAACACTGATAGATGTTGTCATATTAATTACAATAATCATAAACTACTTATATGATAAAATACTTTATTGTATATGTTATTTATAAAATCAATATAAGGAATATTATTTACCCTTAAATAAGAATGATATGCTGTTATTTATGATACTATAAGTGAACCTGAAGAATGTATTACTGTAAGTACACCTTATAGTGCCTCATCTCACTTATATGTGGGATATAAAATAGTCTCACAAAAAAAGGGAGCGGGACTGTGCCTATCAAACCCTGCAAGGTTGGATATATGAGAAAAATGATTACAACATTTTACAAACAGCATAGTAGCTACAGTTAAGAAGACTATATTGTATATCTGAAATTTGATAAAAGATGATATTACATACTTAAGCAGGGTAAAATGGTCGACCTTAAATGATCTAGCCACAATAAGTGAAAGAAAATATTGATTAACTGAGGTGATAGATGTATTAACTTGATTGTGATGATTATTCCATAGTACATACACCTATCAAAACATCAATAGTATGCTCTCAGTATATGTGATTCATTAATAGAACTGGAAAAAAGAAAATAATACTAAGAGTACTACAAAAATAAGGCTACTTCTCAAAACAACATTTCTTTGCAGTTTTTTTCCTGCAGAATATATTCCAGTAGAGATTGACAAACTATTAAGTTTCAAATTCACTTGGATTGTTTAATTATTAAATGTTTGGGGAATATTTTAAATATATTTTTGTTCTCAATTTATGATCCAGTTCCTCACTGTCACTTATGTCTTCTATATGATTTAAGTCCTTTGAGATGTATAGCAATGTATGTTGAATGTTCCATGAGAACAGGGGGATATACAGAGAAATCTCACATCTGTTTTCTCTTGTTTCTTTTCCAATACACATTCCAGCAATGGCCCCTTGAAAACTAGATACACAAGAAATATTTTAGGAGCAAACCAGGCTATATTTGCATTTTAATCAAGGTCTCCACTGACTTTTACTGAAAGCTGAAAACCTGTAAGCCACTTGATATAGTTCCTTGAAACTATAAAACACAGAAGAAAGAAATCAAAGGAAATCAAAACACAAGGTATTTCACCACAGCTGTGAATAGGAAGAATCATTATCATTAACATGTCCTTTCTCCTCTGATTCATCTACAGAAGCAAAAATATTCTTAATAACAATCCATTGATTTCTTACAAAAACTGAGATGGTTCAAGAATTTGTATGAAAATATACAAGAACTAGAATAGCTAAAATAATGTTGAAAAAAACTGAAGTTGAAGAACTCATACTACAGGATTTCTACACATACCATAATATGCAGTATTGAAGAAAATTTATATATAAATATAGGAATAGTTAGTCCAGAAATAGATCCACACACTGGATGGATGATTGTTTTACAGAAGTGCAGAGAGATGGAGAAATAGTAGCCTTTTCAGAAATATTGCTTAATAAATTGGATATACACTTACAAAAAATAAACACTGACTGCTACCTTACACCACAAAAAAAAGTTAACACAAAAATGACTTGCAGACCTAATATTAAGAAAAAACTATAAATGGTCTAAAGTGGGACATCAGAGAAGATTTTTGTGAGTTTGGGTTGCACAAAGATTTCCTAAACGTAGCAAAAATGATTGACAAAAATGAAGTTATTAATTGTACACCATAAAAACTGACACATTTTATTGAGCAGATAATTTTAAGAGAACAAGAAAACAAATCATTGATGGGGCAAAATATATGCAAATCATAAAGCTGATAGAGAATTTGTTTCCAGGATGTATAACAAACTCAACTTTCAGTAGTAAGAACTCGATATAGGATGAGCAAAAAAAAAAGCACTTAAACAAGATACATAAAAAAAAATTAAGCACATGGAAAGATGCTCAATATTATTAGTCATTTAAAAATGAAAATTAAGGCTATAAAATGATATCATTGGGCCGGGGATTTAGCTCAGTGGTTTCTCCGCCTGCTGAGCAAGTGCAAGGACCTGAGTTTGATACCTGGTACCAAAAAAAAAAAAATGATATCATTACCCATCAATTCAGATGACTAAAATTTAAATATCTCTTCAACACCAAGTTCTGACAAAGAGAGAGACAACCTAAAAAAATATCATTTTTGCTGGCTGGAAAACAAAGTTAAAGACTTTGGAAAACAGTTTGGCCATTTCCTACAGTGAGTCAAATATTCACTTATGATAGAACCTGTGACTTCTATTCCTAGATATTTACCCATGTAACAAAAACGTTTGATTAAGGGGAAGCTTATCCATTAACAAACATTATGTATTATCATGTCAGAACAGTTTCATTCATAATTTCAAATATCTGAAAAGAACCAAAATATCTGAATTGGAAAAGGTATTAAAGGGGTTAAACAAACTATGAGATGTCTGTAAAATGGAACACTATTCAGCAGTAAAATTAAATGATCTGCTGATATCTATAGGAATACTCAAAGAATTCAAATGCATTATAAGAAAGAAGCCAGATTCAAAAGGTTATATACTTTGTGGCTCTAGTTTATTAATGCAAAATTTTGGGAAAGGCAAAATTAGGAGGAAAGAAATGTATAAGTGTTACCCAGGAGATAATTGAAGTAGACAAATTGACTACAAAAGGAGAATGTAGGATGAAAATATTTTACAGTAATAAACATTGAAAACATTTGACTGTGATGGTTCCACAACAGTGGGTACTTGTCAAAACACTACAATTCCAACATAGCTCCTTATGGCTTTCTGAAACAAAATATTGAATTGAAATAAAGAACTTTGATCTGGTTTCCTCATCAACTGGATGTAATTTTTTTTTTTTAAAAAGAGCTGTTCACTGACGATATTTTTAGCTGAACACAATATCACCTTCTATCCAAAAACCTTGATTGAAAATACATAAATTTTGAACCTGAAGAATAAAAGTAATCCTGAAGTTCATAATGCAACTAACAAATATGCTATAATGATCAAATAATGAACATGACAAGTTCAAAACTTCACTTTTTTCACACAAATTATCTGAGCAATAGACATCTTCCTTTCTCATGAATGTGAGTCATAGAAAATTTCCAAAAGTACCTTCTTTCTTCTTTGCAAAGATAATGACCACTATTTTGAAAGTCCTATTTTAATCTAAACAGAAAATAGAAAGTTAGAAGGTATGCTGTGCTTAGGTTTCTCCTTATCTTCACACATAAAAGAATAAAAAGTCGTGCTTTTACCACATCTTCCACAAAATCGACTACAATAGTTACAACACAAAGGATGACTTGTATATCTTCTTTAATGGTTTTGTATAAATAAAGAGATGCAGCCCTAAACATCTGGTGAGGTGACAGCATTATTCTTCCTTATGATTTAGTGCATGTTTCTTCCATCAGAATTAGTAACAGCTTCTCTCAAGAGTTAAATTCTTACACCAGAGTTTTCCCATAGAATTTTGGATCTCTGAATTTCTCAAAGTGTATATTAAAGGATTTAACATAGGAGTAACCAGGGTATAAAAAATGGCTATGAATTTATCAAAGGGAAAGTTGGAGACAGGTCTAACATACATGACAATACAGGGAATGAAAAAGAGGACAACCACAGTGATGTGAGAGATGCAGGTAGAAAGGGCCTTGCGCCTCCCTGCCTGACTGTGAGTTTTAAGGGAGTTTAGGATGATTCCATAGGAGATAAGGAGGAGTATGAAGACCATTGTACACATGGCTCCACTATTGGCGGCTACAGAGAGGCCAATAAGTTCAGTGTCAGAGCATGCAAGCTCCAGCAATGGGTACATGTCACAGACAAAGTGATCAATGGCATTGGGGCCACAGAAGGGGAGATTATACACAAACACAAGTTGAATCAGAGAGTGTGTAAAACCTCCAGCCCAGGACACTACTAACAAAAGGATGCAAACCCGTTGGTTCATGATGGTCAAATAGTGCAGAGGCTTACAGATGGCCACATAGCGGTCATAGGCCATTGCCATCAGAAGGAAGATCTCAGCAGCAGCAAATAGGTGCTCTGTAAAGATCTGGCCCATGCAGGCTGGGAAGGAAATGGTCTTTCTATCACTGAGCAGATTCATCAGCAACTTGGGTGAGAAGACAGTGGAATACACAGCATCTAGGAGTGAAAGGTTGGCAAGGAAGAAGTACATTGGGGAGTCCAAGGAAGGGCTGGCAAGGACAGTCACCAGGATAAGCAGGTTGCCCAGCATTGTCACAGTGTAGATGAGTAAAACCATGACAAATAATGCTTTTTGTGCACTGGGATCCTGAGTGAGGCCCAGGAGGACAAATTCTGTGACATTGTTACCATGCCCCATTCAGTCTTCTAGAAGGCTTGCTTCAGAGAAGTAGGCTAAGGAGAACAGGACCTGCCATGAAATTGTGAACAGGAAAAAGACACAGTGTGTCACAGAGTGCATCTTCATTATCATATCTTATACAGCGGTGAACACACAGTAAACACTGTGTAAGCATCAACTGAGATCCTCTTCCAAATAGCCCACTAGACCTGCTGATAATTCTAATTGTCCCTGAAGGATTTTGTTAGGCTTACAAATCAGAGGTTCTTTTTCAGTGGATATCTGTACAGGAGAAGATGAAGGCATCATGGTCATTCACACATTGCACACTTCCTTTCAAATATGTTACTGCATGATACAGTAATAAGAAAGGACAAAGAGAAGAAAGACTTTTGATTTCAAGAAACCTACACTCTAGCCATGGAAATGAACACTAAATATATTCACTAACACAGATTCAGTCTTTCACATTCATAGATTTGTAGGGAATAATGTTACAAGAAAACCTGTGCCACACCAAAGGTGGTATCTTTCCTAGCAGGTCCAGTCAATACTGTGATACTGCAGTATGAGCCTTCTGTCATGCAAATCCAAAAGAACTGTGAGTCTTTATAATCTCTCATTCCATACTAACAGTCCTAACTGGGACTGTACAAAAAACTACAAAATTACTCACACACTTCTCCTTGTAGCAGAAACTTTATGAATCTGATTTTTGCTTTTTTGAGAGCTCTAATTCTTTCCATTTCATTCTTGCTGCTACCAAATTTCCCACAAGTTTATATACACTCTTCTGATTTTACTAAATTTATTTTACCTGAAATGACCCATGACTGTGACTGGCTGCTGCATTAGCACCTAGTACTGCTTTTTTACAGAGCTCCTTGGTGAAATAAGTACTGAGGAAGAATGAAAACAAAACCTTAAAAAAGATGTAGAGAAGAGTGCTTAACTGCTGAGAGTGCTCTGAAACAGAACATCTCTATGTAGACTCAAAAAAATAGCCTAATGAAGGCATAAATCCATACTCAGTATGAGACAGTATAGATTTGAGTCATTTTTTAAATACAATTACAAATGCTGCAGTCTTCACAATGGAAACCAGAGGGACTGGACTGGACAATCAGAATCTGTCCAATTTAGCTACGTACAACACTATCAGTAGCACCCTCCAGGCTTTTCATCTGTTGACATTTTCCATGTTTTTCACATTTACATAATCAAATAAGTTTCCCAGCCCATCACTAGGTCCTGAAAAAAGCTATCCAGTGGCAAATTGGATATCACAACTACTGTAACCAAATAATGTCTCTAGATTTCTCATTCAGTATGAACCTACACAGCATCTAAGACATCCTCTTAGGGAGAGCATAGCACAGTCAAGAGTAGTGTGCATGTTGGAGAGGCAGCATTTGTTTTTCAATCCCAGATTAATTCTGTTTCTATCAAGGTGATCCGCAGCAACTTAATAAACATCCCTGTGTTTCTATTTCATCATTTTTAGCATGAGGATACTCAAAGCATCTACTCCTAGAGTTATTACTATATGGGCAGTTTCTAGGTTACTGTGGGGTACCAAGTAAAATTTAAATAACTGATACCTAATTTTGACATTTTTGAATGGTCCACTGTGAGCATTGTATCAGAGTAGATCACCAGAATCTCTCAATTAAATAAGAATTATTGACATAGGACAGGAGGTGAAGAATAGTATAGGTGTAACTTATGAACCCTTTTGGCCAAATAAAGTAAAATTGAATGTCTTTGGATTATATATTTTGTTCTGTATAAGTACTGGCAATATTCACCTATGAACAACTGTGTTTTTATGAGGAGCAAGCAGGAGGATCCAACACACATGATTGCGGTACTAGAGGAAGCCCTGCTGAAAAAATCCAAGCTGCCTTTGAAGCCACTTGTAATGACTCTCCCTCCTGTCTCATTCACAGTACTGTTTGCATCATATTCAAGAAACCTGCCTTTATTGAAGCTTTATAGAGAAAAGGGCACAGCTGTTGAAGGTCATAGGGATATGAAGTAGTCTATGTACAGTTCTCTTTTTTCACCCCTTTCTGCGGTGCTTAGTGTTTTTATTTTCATTAGCAATTCTGGGTTGCACTGATCAAATCTTCAGCTGGCCAGAATAATTGTTTGCATAACAGAAAAAGTAAAGCAAGTAAACTCCACTTCATACCATATAGATTACTATCAAAGATTTGATACTACAAAATGAAGAATAATATGATTATACTGTCAACCATTAACTCTTTCAAAAATACAATTTTAAGAACATTTGATACAATCCTACCATTGAAAAAGTACTCTACATGATGCTTTACAATAACAAGTGACCATAGATGAGACACTTCCCTAATCATAGGTTTCTCTAAATATATGCACTGGCAAGTTTGATGGGATGATTTTGAAATGGATATATAAAAGCCCATATCAAGCTTACAGAACAAAACGTACACCTGATCCCTTACACTGTTGAAACTCATGTTATGTTATACAATTTTAAAACCTCTAGTTGAACTATATCTAAAAATAATTATACTTCTATGTGAACCTATCATGAAAAATATAATATCCCATAAACTAGAGAAATAAATCCAGTGTTTTCTTTGTTCTACGTGTAGCATGTTTCCCTTGTTATGTGGCAAAAAGGAAAATAAACACCTATTAGGCTTCAACATTACAACAAAACATATTTTGTACATATTTGGTACATTCTGATTAATTTGTCTATTTTTCCAACTTAATTTTTCTCATTCACTTACCTCCTATGTTACTTTTAATATATTAGTGGTATTTCACTTTACCACAGAAATATTCCTTTAGTCTCCCTTTTCTGTTGTTTTTATACACTTTTGTCTTGAGTCTTGTCCGTGGTCCTGAAAATCAATGTTTCTATTACTGAGGGTGACTGCAAATACCTCTTTTGCCTGTGTGCCTTCACAAAACACAAGATAACGCATAGCTGACTAGGAGATTCAGAAATACTATCAAGTGACTACAACAAACAAATTTTCACAATAGGCTTCCCATTCTCTCATTCAGAACTGTAAAAGAAGCCAAGCCAATACCTAAAATGCAAATACATTTAAAGATATGGGTTGTATATTCTCACCTGCTGGAAAGCCGTCTTCATAGAAAAATATAGATATGTTTGCACAATTAGGTTAAAAATTGACCTAGTATGTGGAAACTGTCTTGACCAAATTCAATATATGATGTCACAAATAGACAAAACTTAGTTCTATGTTTTTCTCTTTTCAGTTAATCATGATGAAGTAACCAAAAAGGATTGTGCTTTCAAGAATTTTCAAGGACACTGATATGCCTGAACAAGAAGCCATGTACTTAGTGAGCAAATTCTAGGGTTTAGTTTCTTCAAAAAAGTGAATAACAGAAGTTTCTAACAAGTAGAATCAGAATTCTTCACTCTTTGAGTCACTCAAGTCGCATATTTTAAGGCCTCTTCTTTCCTAATTAAAAATATGTGACTATTCTTCCCAATCTCATCCAGGAAATAGAGACCTTCCACCAACTTCCAGGACTACATGCATGCTGAAGATACACTCCAACTTGGACTGAATTTGACCTGAAGGAAAACTCGTGCATCATTCCAACAAGAAAATAATTCTTCTGTTTACATGTGCAGATCCATTCTGACTTTCTTACATCATCACTAGTTTAAATAGATTAGTTTTTAGAATATTTGGAACAAATTCAAGTGAAGTAATCTCTGCTGAACAGGTTTCTTTCTGTGAGAAATCCCTCAAGGAACAACACTTGGGTCTTTCCAAGAAAGAGTAGCTGACTGCTAAGTGATATGAAGACCTCTAATGTGAAAATTAAAAATTTAAAAAGGTAATGATGGATAAGCTAGGAGTTGCACATGTGACACATTAAGTAAATCAAGTAATATCTAATCCAACCTGAAAGAAGAAGCAGTCCAACTTCCCTCACCAACCACACACTAGCAAAGATGCCCTTCCTCACTGTTTGAGGGTTTCTACCCAAGGAATTCTGAAGCTTAAAGGAAGGAGCTTGGAAGTGGAAAATTCATTGCAGTTCTTCTAAGTCTTGAAAAGACAGACAACCATAGTTTCTCACTTCTTTTCTGTTCTGTTTTTGTTTTTATTTTCTTAGTGAACAAAACTTTTTTAAAATTGATTCTATGGGTACATTTTAGGTATACAATTTAATAACATTCATCATCGGAGATTTCTACCTTTACATAATATACCTTGATTCTTATTTTCCCCATTTCCCTGCCCTCCCTTCAACCCCTCAGCCCTCCCTATTTACAAAGACATTTTTTCCATTTCTTTCATTTTCTCCTATTAATTCCATTCCCTTCTTTCCTTTCTCCTACCCCTCCCAATTCCAACTACCCTTTGCACTATTTCTTCCTATGTCACACTATAATACATTTTGATCATTATTTACACTTTCAGTTTATCACACCAGAGAAACTATTCAGTATTTACCCATGTGTATCCTATTTAAGTTTCTCACTTCTATTGGAGTGGAAGAATTTGATCAAGGCCTGACTCTTTGTCTGATGGACCATAATGGTCTATCTTCTATAATTAAATTCCTTAATTTCAATCCTATATTAATTTAATAACTGCTTCTATAAGAATGAAAATTTCTTTTTAAAAATATGAACTGTTCTTATGATCTTTCAAGGTTACTTCCTTAATTTGTCTCACCATTGGCTCCACTGAGCTCCTACCATCTGGTTTAGTTACATATTGGATATTCTGTGTCCTAAAGTCCCAAGGTACAGGGTCACAAACATACCTGGCAAAACCAGGTAAATATCTGTTCCAGGTGATGGGCTCCAGTAGAATTTGGAAGTTCTTAATCTACAGAACAAGTGTAATAAATCCAGCAACCTCAAATGTAATGTGTATGACTTCTAAGAGAAAGTGCATATCTAACAATTTTGCTGCTCAAATTGGTAAGTCATAAAAGATGTACAGATGTATCTTTAATTTGGAAGAAACAACTAATATAATCAAACTTCTCAAGGTTAAATTATTAATCAAGATGGAGAATTTATGTGTGCTAAGGCATCCTCTGTATCTCTTCCAGGAAGAAAACACTTTAAAAATATTAACTGAAATAGATGTTGCCAGATATGCTTCATAGTTAAAGGCATATTTCTCAATGACCCATAGGGAGAATAAATCAAAGGAACCACCTCTTTCAATTCTTTTGCTGCTTCAGGTAGTTATGTATGTGACCCTGCATGCAAGGCCTTTATGTTGCAGAAGATTCAATCAATGTGTAACTACACATATTCATAAAAGCTCAGGGCAGATGCAGCAAAGCCAGGAAAAGGGAGCAAGAGGGAAGAAATAAGCACTTTCCTAATAAACTTTCTGATGCAGAACCTCAAACTCCAAGAAAAAGAAGCACAAGACAAACCAAAAGCTCATACAATGGAGGAAATCATGAAGATCAGAGCAGAAATCAATACATTGGAGACTAATTGAATGACATAAAAAAATCAACAGATCGAAGAGTTGTTTCTTCAAAAGAACAAATAAAATTGACAAACCCTTAGCCAACCTTATCAAAAAAAAAAGAAAAGGTTTAAATCCATGCAATTAGAAATGAAAAGGGTGAAAGCACAAGAGATTAAACAGAAATCCACAGGATGATCAATACCCACTTCAAGAAACTGTACTCCAATAAAAAGGAAAAGGAAGAAGAAATGGACACATTCCTAGATACATATGACTAACCAAAGTTGAATGGAGAAGATATAAAAATTCTAAACACCTCAAATTCAATCAGTGAAATTGAAAACATAATTACAAATATACCAACAAAGAAAAGCCCAGATCCTCATGGCTTCACTGCTGAATTCTAGAAATTTAGGGAACACCTAATAGCACCACTTCTCAAATTCTTTCATGAAATTCAAAGGGAAGCAATACTCAAAAATTCATTCCTGGAAGCAAGCAATACTTTGATTCTGAAAGCAGAGAAGGACCAAGACACACCAGAGAACTACAGGCCAAAATCCCTAATGAACATAGATTCAAAAATTCTCAATAAGATACTGGCAAACAGAATATATAGAATCATCAAGAAGGTCATACTTTGTGACCAAGTGGGACTCATCCCAGGGACACAAGGATGGTTCAACATATGAAAATCAATAAATGCAATACAATATATTAGCAGACTCAGGGACAAAATCCACATGATCACCTCATTAAGTGCAAAAAGGCATTCAACAAAATCTAACACCTATTCATGATAAAAACTCTATAGAAAATTACAGTAGATGGTCTTTATCTCAATCCGATAAAGGCTATCCAAGAAAAACCAAAAGCCAACATCATATTAAATGGTCAAAAACTGAAATCTTTCATGCTAAAATCAGGAACAAGACAATGATGTCCACTATCACCACTCTTTTTCAATATAGTTATAGAAACATTACCACAGCAATTAGACAAGAAAAAGAAATAAAAAGGAATAAAGATAGGAAAGGAAGAAGTTAATCTGTTATTATTTGATGATAACATGATACTGTACATAGAAAGCCAAAAAAAGCTCTGCTAAAAATCTTCTAGACGAGGTGAAAGATTCAATAGAGTAGCTGGATACAAGGTCAACACTCAAAAATCAATAGTCTTCTTGTACACAAATAACAGGCTCACTGAGAGAGAAATTAGGGAAACAGCTCCTTTCACAATAACATCCAAAAAAATGAAATATCTAGGAATCAATCTAATGAAGGGAGTAAAAGACCTCCACCTAGAAAACTGTAGGACTCTGGAAAAAGAGATTGAAGAGGATAAAAGAAAATGGAAAGACATTCCTTGCTCCTCAATAGGAAGAACCAATGTAGTAAAAATGGCCATTCTTGCAAAACTGCTATATAGATTCAATGCAATCCTGATTCAAATCCCAACAGGATATTTCACAGAACTAGAGAAAACAATCCAAAAATTCATTTGGAACAAGAAGAGACCTATAATAGCAAAAGCATTTCTGGGCAACAGAGACATGGCTGGGGGTATTACAATACCCAACTTGAAACTATACTACAAAGCTACTGTGATAAAAACAGTATAGTACTGGCAAAGAAACAGAGTTGAAGACCAGTGGAACAGATTATAAGATGCAGAAACAACTCCAGACACATTCAGCTACCTCATCTCTGACAAATGAGCCAACAAACCTCACTGGAGGAAAGATAGCTTCTTTAATAAATGGTGCAGGAAAAACTGGATTTCAACCTGCCAAAGATTAAAACTAGCCCCATGTCTTTCACCATGCACTAAAGTACAATCAAAGTGGATCAACCATAAAAATATTAGGCCCTGACCCCAGCAGCTTGAACCTACAGTCCCAGCCAAAGTCCAGCCTGAAAAAGAGCTGCACAGGCACACAAGCAAGAACCAAAGGCCCATTCTTCATCTGTAAGTGCAGGCAGATCTAAGGGAGAAGCCCAGATGGGTCAGAATGGTATAGTTGCTGGCAGGTCCTAGTCAGTGCCCAGCCAGGACCCAAGCAGCTCAGACTCACAGGCCCAGCCAAAGGAAAAGAGCTGTAGAGACACAAAAGCAACAGCCAGAGGCCTGCCCTAATACCATTGGTAAGTGAGGGCAGACCCCAGCCAGAAGCCCTCTCAGACACCAGCAACTGGGGTGCACAGCCCTGAGCCAAAGGCCATCCTAGACAACAGCTATGTAGGGGGCAAGACTCAGCCAGAAGCATGCCCAGATACCATCCCAAGTGCCTACAGGCCCCAGGACAACAGGGCCTGGACAACAGAGCAACACAGGGATCCAGAGGGCCACCATTCTGAACCAAGGAAGTGGTGCAGTGGTGAGCAGCAGAGAAAAGGCCTCTCAGTGGCTTACTGAGAATTAAAGACCACTGGGTGTGCAAAAAGTCACCTCAACAGGTGCAGCAGGTTGCATCTCTTGAAATGAGAAGACGCATAAACAAGTATCAAAATCAGAGTTCCAGATCAACTAAGGCAACCCCAAAGGGCAACAAGGTGGAACAGTCTGATATGTAACCACCTGGACTCTCTGAAATGACAATGAAAGAGGGTCTAGAAAAAAATGAAATCAGAAATAATTTCTCAGTTAACAACAGAGATAGTGTTCATAGTGCAAGACATGATTAATAAGTCTAGAGTAGACACAGAAAAGAAAATAAAGGAGCCGAGGAATAGGATGGTATCGCAGTATAGGAAAAAATGGAATCCATAAAACAGATGCAAACAGATTTCCAGGAGATTAAAAACTCCATTGAAAGTTTATGCAGCAGAATGAGCCAATGTGAGGACAGAATTTCAGATATAGAAGACAGGATTGCAATTGGTGACCAGGAAAATAAAAATTTCTTAATAGTAAGGGACTATGAGAAATCAATCTAGCAGCTGCTAGATGATCCAAAAAAAAAATAATAATAATAAGACTGACTGGATTCAATGAATAAACAGGAGAGAGTGCAGATGACACTTAAAAAATCTGTTCACAGAAGTAGTGGCAGAAAAGTTCCCAAGCAGGGGAAAAGAACTTGTCATACAGATAAGTGAGGGATATGTTAATCCAACTAGACATGATCAAAAAATATCTACACCTAGACCTACAATAGCTAAGATTCCAGAAACCCAACTAAAGAACAAAATTCTACAACACTTAGAGCAAATAAACAAATCACATACAAAGGAAAGCACATCAGAATCACAGCAGACTTCTCAACACAAACCATCAAGGCTAGAAGAGCTTGGAGTGACATACTTCAAGGCCAAAAGAAAACAGCCTCCAACACAGACTGATGTACCCTGAAAAATTATCTTTCAAAATTGCTGGAAAAATAAGATTCTTTCATGACAAAGAGCACTTGAGGAACTTCGTGAATAACAAACCAGCACTCCAAAAAATTTCAAACAGTATCCTAGGAAAAGACAATGAGGGTCACCCCGTGAAGCCCAAGCAGAATGAATCCATCAGGCACAACAAGAAATTTAACACAAAGGGGGAGAATGCAACAAAAAAGTCATGACAATGATGTCAATACATATCAATTATAACCATCAATGTTAATGGTCTCAATTCACCAATCAAAAGAAATAGACTGGCAGAATGGGTCAAGAAGCAAGATCCAACAATATGCTGCATTCAAGAAACACACTTAATTTAAAAAGAAACTCATAGGCTGAATGTTAAAGGGTGCAAAACAATACTCCATGTGACAGGAACCAAAACAAAAGCAAGAGAAGCTACCCTCTTTGCAGATCAAATGGATTTCAAACCAACACTAAGAGAGACAAAGAAGGACCCTACATTCTCGAATAGGGAAAAATTCAAGAGGAAGAGATGACAATCATAAATATATATGCACAAGATTTTGGGGGTTTTTTCCATGCAGCCCCAGTGGCTATGTACTAGCTGTTCGATAGGAAGTGAAGCCCCAGACAGCAGCTGCAGCAGGGTTGTGAGGAGCAGCAAGGGGGAGCAGGCAGCAGTGGTGGTGGTGGTGGCGGGTCAGTGAGCAGCTGGAGAGAGCAGACCCAGGGCAGAGCACCTGTAGGCACAAGCAGTGGCCCCCCACCATGGCAATTTGCAAGAAGAGCCCCAAGAGCTACCCAGTCCTGAGCCACAAATTCATCCTGCAGAATCACACAGATATCATGTCCTGTGTGGCGATGATCTTTCTTCTGGGGCTTATTTTGGAGATAACAGCAAAGGCTTTTATCATTTTTGTTAGTCTTCAATACAATGTTACCCTCCCTGCAACAAAAGAACAAGCTACAGAATCAGCATCCCTTTATTGCTATGATATCAAAGATTTGGCTACAGTTTTCTTCTACATGCTAGTGGCGATAATTATTCAAGAGCATGTGAAACTATTCGGTGTTTACACATGCCAAATAGTTTCTCTGGTGTGAGAAACTGAAAGTGTAAATAAGGACTAAATGTATAATAGGTAATGTGAAATAGGAAGAAAAGGGGCAAAGGGGAAGGAAGTGGGAGGGATGGGGAAAGGATAGAAGGGAATGGGATTAATATGAGAAAATGGAAAAATAGGAACAAAATCTTTGTAAACAGGGAGCACTGGAGGGGTTGAAGTGAGGGCTGGGCAAGGGTGAAAAATAAGAACTAAGAGAGACTATGTAAAGGTGCAAATTTCCAATGATGAATGTCATGATATTGTATAGCTAAAATGTACCAATGATTAGAATGAATAATCGATAATGCAAAATAGGAAGAAAAGGTCCAAAGTGGTAGGGGTAGTGGGAGGTGCAGGGGAAAGGAAAGAAGGGAAAGGAAAAAATAATGAGAAATGGAAATAAAGTCTTTGTAAATAGGGAAGGGTGGAGGGGGTGAAGGGAGGGCTAGGAATGGGGAAATCATAAGAACCAAGATGCATTATGTAAAGGTACAATTCCCAATGAGAAATGTAATTGTGTTGTATACCTACAATGTACCAGTAAAAGAATTTAATACAAAAAAAAGAGCATGTGTAGGAAAATTAACAGATGAGTGCACTTCTCCAAAATGAAATACAGCAGGTTTAATGAATCTGGTCAGTTTAGTACATTCTACCTTTTTGCTTGTGTTTGGGGTACATTCATTCTAATCTCTGAAAAGTATATCTCAGATCCAATGAACTTGTGGGAGCTTATTCCCATAATCTCATGACATTTCACATGAAGTTTTTCTACATATCACAGTTGGTTTACTGGTTTCATGCTTTCCCTGAACACTACCTCCAGAAAACCAAAAACAAAGATAGTCCTCATCAGCTTGACTACATTGGTCTTTACTTCTTTCCCACTGCTGGAGCTTATCTTTTGAACCTGAATCATCAAGGACTTGTTCTCCGGTGCTGCATTCTTTTGTTGAATTTCTTTTCCAAATTTCCAGACTTTTATTTTAGTGATGAAAAATATCAAAAAGGATTTTCTTTGTGGACAGTTCTTTTTGTTTTGGGAAGACTTCTGACTTTAATTCTTTCAGTACTCACTGTTGGTTTTGGCCTTGCAAAATCAGAGAATCAGAAGCTGGATTTCAGCACCAGAAACTTCAATATATTGGCTGTTAGAAGTGCTGTTATGGCATCCATTTGTATTACTTGAGCATTCGTGATGTGGAAGTTTATTAATTTTCAGATTCAAAGGTACAGGGAACACTCTACTTTTCAGGCACCAGCTGTAAGGAAAAACCACCAGTGACTAAAGGCAGCCAGTCTTCTAGAAAAGGAACAGATAATGATGTGAATGGAACACTGACAACAAAGGGAGCAGACTCTCCCTGTAATAGAAAAGAGAAATCTGCATAATGAATTAGAAACTAATTGATCAATGTCCCAAAAGAAGTCTGCTTTTTACTATATCTTTCAGCACTAGAGATTTTTCTGTTGTTCGAAATACAGTTTCTGCTCTTTGATTCTTGCTATTGTACTGTTTCAGGCATTTTTGAAAAGGGCATTTGACACTAAACTAAAATCAAAATGGATTAAAGATCTAAATATTAAAATAGAAACTCTGAACCAGTTGGAACAGAGATTAGGTAGAACCCTTGAAGACATCGGTGTAGAAAAAGATTTTATGAACAAAACTTCAGTTGCCCGTGAACTAGCACAAACAATCAACAAGTGGGATCTCTTCTTATTAAAAGGTTTCTGCACAGCAAGAGAAACCACCAGCAGTGTGAAGAGACAACCCACAATGTGGGAAAAATTCTTCACCTGCTCTCTCTCAGACAAAGGTCTACTATCTAGAATCTACAAAGAACTTACAAAGATCAGACTTCCCAAATTTAAAGGCCCAATCCAAAAATGGGCATCTGAAATGAACAGACATTTCTCAGATAAAGAAGTAGAAATAGAAATAAATACATGAAAAAATGTTCAACATCACTGGTCATTCGAGAGATGCAAATGAAAACAATGCTGAGATTCCACTTCACTCCAGAAAGAATGGCTGCCAACATGAAATCAACCAATAACAAATGCTGCCGGGGCTGTGGGAAAAGAGGAACCCTGCTCCACTGCTGGTGGGAGTGTAGACTGGTGCAACCACTGTGGAAATCAGTATGGAGATACCTCAAAGAACTAGGACTGGAAGTCCCATTTGACCCCACTATTCCACTACTGGGGATTTTCCCCAAAGAATTAAAAGAATCATACCAGAGTGATATATGTTCATAGCAGCGCAGTTTATAATAGCTAAAACTTGGAAACAGCCCAAATGCCCATCAACTGGAGACTGGATAAAGAAAATGTGGGGTTTTTATAAAATGGAGTACTACTCAGCCATAAAAAATGAGAAATTAAAGACATTTATAGCTAAGTGGATGCACATTGAGGTGAAACTCTTAAGTGAAATAAATAGGACACACATGTATAAATACTGAATAGTTTCTCTGGTGTGAGAAACTGAAAGTGTAAATAAGGACTTAATGTATAATAGGTCATGTGAAATAGGAAGAAAAGGGGCAAAAGGGAAGGAAGTGGGAGGGCTAAGGGAAAGGATAGAAGGGAATGGGATTAATATGAGAAAATGGAAAAATAGGAACACAATCTTTGTAAATAGGGAGCACTGGAGGGGTGGAAGGGAGGGCTGGGCAAGGGTGAAAAACAAGAACCAAGAGAGACTATGTAAAGGTGCAAATTTCCAATGATGAATGTCATTATATTGTATACCTAAAATGTACCAATGATTAGAATGAATAATCAATAATGCAAAATAAGAAGAAAAGGTCTAAAGGGGTAGGGGTAGTGGGAGGGGCAGGGGAAAGGAAAGAAGGGAAAGGAAAAATGATGAGAAATGGAAAAAATGAAAATAAAGTCTCTGTAAATAGGGAAGGGTGGAGGGCTTGAAGGGAGGGCTAGGAATGGGGAAAAAATAAGAACCAAGATGCATTATGTAAAGGTACAATTCCCAATGAGAAATGTAATTGTGTTGTATACCTACAGTGTACCAATAAAGGAATTTAAAAGAAAAAAAAAGAAAAGGGCATTTGAGGGGAGGATGATTATTATGAGTGAAAAAATATTTTAGCTTAGACTAAGCCACCTGCCTTCAAAACAGTTTAGGGACGACCACATGTTTTATTTTGTTTTTTAATCTTCAAAAACTTTTCTAATGATTTAGAGGAGAAAAAAAACTATTTGCAGAAATCCCACATATCAGTTAAACAATTTCTTGCACTCACCAATTTTTTATATCAGCAAAGAGACCTGTTCCAACAAGGTCATACTTTTTAAGTCATCTTTCAGGGTAAAATGGTAATACTATAAAGTCAGATGTCAAACTTTAATATGTTTTTAGTGTTCTTTATTTTATGAATATTTGTAGCCTTTACATCTGGAAAAAGGAATTTGTAAAATCACCAAAATAATCATGCCCTTTATTTTATACATAATGATTGTGAGTGTTAATCTCCCATTTTAAAAATGCATACTAATGATTACAACATGTGAAGATTTATTGCCATATATAAAGGATCAAAATATCTTAATGTAAAAATACTTGTGAAGTGAAATCTTTCTTGTGAATTTTCAATACTTACCAACTGGTAATCAAAATATTTACTGTGAAAAGGAAAATCCAACTTATATAGTCCTTTTTGATATGTTTATTAATAATGATTCTTATTGGGGACTTATCATAAGTTTCATATGCACAACATCTTAGAAATATCCTGTACACCCTTCTAAAAGACAATGCCTACTTGATTTATATCTATAAATAATTTCAGGTAATTATATTTGGAAAACTAATACACTAACTTTAAAGAAATTGAAAATTCAGGTGGATAGTCTTACAAAAGACTGCTTTATGTCACAAGTATAGCTTTGGTCCCATCTTTAATTGAGAAACATTTATCTGTATAAACCATGTTTTTGGATAAATATATATATGTGTGTGTGTGTGTGTGTGTGTGTGCGTGTGTGTGTGTATGTATCTCTACAGAAAGGCTCTAAAAATGTTTGAGTAAAATATTTGATTGCCTTTTCAATAATTATCCTTTAAAACCCTTATAGATATATTTGGTTTGTCTGTCTTTATAGCATATATAGTGCACCTTTTGGTGTTCATGTCTTCTTTGCCTCTTTTCTCCTCTCACCAGCTAATACATGATCTTGCCATTTTTAGTGCAAAGTTACAGATCAGCTCTGTGTTATAAGTTACCATGCTGCTAGAAAGTGTGCTTTCTCTTTCCAGCTGTTTACCTACTTCCTGGAAAAAGTAAGCTCACTGTAGCATAAAGGAGTTTCAGTGGAACCATATTTTTGCTATAAAAACTGGCATTATATTGAACTATACATTGAGAAATAAGTCAAAATAAAAAGGTCCAAAGATGAAGGAGTGAAGGGAGGGGAAGGAGAAAGGAAAAGAGGGAAAGGAAAAACTATGAGAAAAGAAAAAAAAATGGAAATGAAATATATGTAAATAGGGAAAGGCGGAGGAGGTGAAGGGCACACAGGTAATGGGGAAAAAAAATAAGAACCAAGATATATCATGTACAGGCACAAACACCCAATGATAAATGTAAACGAATTGAATACCTAAAATGTACCAATAAAAGAAAAAATATTCTAACTTTCACCAAATACTACTGTACCCAACAATATAAAAGAAATTCTACTGGACATGAAAGATCAAATAAGCACTAATACAATAGGACTGGGGAACCTCAATACCCTACTATCACAAATAGATAGATCAATGAGACAAAAAATAAAAAACAAAATACTAAAAATTAATCTAATGCTTGCACATAAAACTTAACAGATGTTTACAGAGTGTTCCACCCCCTCAAAATCAGAATACACATTCTTTTCAGCTGCACATGGGTCGCTGTCCAAAATATACCATGTACTTGCTCATAGAAAATGTTTGAGTAAGTGCAAAGGAAGTAAAGTGACCCTCTGCATATTAACAGACCACAGTGTGATGAAATTGGAGATCAATAGCAAAGGAAACCACAAGAATTTCATACACACAGAGAAACTGAACAACACACTTCTGAATAACCAATGGGTCACAGAGGAAATTAAAGAAGAAATCAGACAGTTTCTACAATTAAATGAAAATGCCAATACTACATATTAAAAGCTATGGCACACAGTGAAAGCAGACTTATGAGGCAAATTCATAGCAGTGAATACTCATATTAGGAAAACAGAGCAAGATCAAATGAACAACCTGATGCTGAACCTCAAGCTTCTAGATAAAGAATTGCAGGATATTTAGCTCAGTGGTTCTGGCTCCTGGCTGCCTTGCAAGTGCAAGGTCAAAAGTTTGATCCCTGGTACAAAAAAAAAAAGAATAACAGGTCAAACCCAAACCTCATACAAGGAAGGAAATTGTAAAGATCAGAACAGAAATGATTTCAATTGAGACTAAGAAAATAATACAAAAAATCAATTAAGCACAGAACTGGTTCTATGAGAAAATAAGCAAAATTGACAAACCCTTCCCAACCTTATCTGAAAAAGAAAGAAAAGGACCCAAGTACAAGAAATTAGGAATGAAAAGGATGAAATTACAATGGACCCAGAAGAAATCCAGAGGATCAATACCTACTTTGAGAACTGATAAACCAATAAGATGGAAAACACAGAAGAAATGGACAGATTCCTAGATACATATGAATAACCAAAGATGAACAAAGAAGACCTAAAAATTCTAAACAACCCAATATCAATCAATGAAATTGAAAATGGAATTTAAAACTTACAAAGAAGAAAAGCCCAGGTCTGATGACTTCAGTGCTAAATTCTACAAGACATTTGGAGAAGAAACATTGCCACTACTGTTTAAAATCTTCAGTGAAATTAAAAGGGAATTAATATTCCCAAATTCATTCCTGGAACCAAGCCTCACCTTGATCTCCAAACCAGAGAAAGACACAACTGAAAAAGAGAATGATAGGCCAATCTCACTAATGAACATAGATAGAAAAATCCTCAATAAGGTACTTGAAGACAGAATGGCAGAAGATCATCAAGATCACACACCCTGTCCAAGTGGGATTCATCCCAGGGATGCAGGGATGGTTCAACATATGCAAATCAATATATGTAATACACTATATTAATAGAGCCAAAGAAACAAACCATATGCTCATTTCATTAGATGCAGAAAAGCATTCGACAAAATCCAACACATATTCATGATAAAAACCCTACAGAAAATTGAAATAGATGCCCTATCTCTACCTGATAAAAGCCATCTGTGAAAAACCAACAGCCAATATCATACTAAATGGTCAAAAACTGAAAATTTTCATGCTAAAATCAGGAACAAGGCAAGGATGTCCTCTAGCACCATTTTTGTTCAATATTAGTTTTGGAAATATTAGTCACAGCTATTAGAAAAGAGAAAGAAATAAAGGGAATAAAGACAGGAAACAAAGAAGTCAAATTATTATTTTCAGACAATGTGATAGTCTACATAGAAAACCCTAAGAACTCCACCAAAAGTCTTCTAGACCTAACAACCATATTCAGTAGAGTAGCTGGATACAAGGTCAATGCACAAAAATCAATAGCTTTCCTCTACACGAATGACAGACTCACTGAAAGAGGAAGTGGAGAAACAACTCCCTTCACAATAGCATCCAAAAAAATGAAATAACTAGGAATCAACCTAACAAAGGAAATCAAAGGCCTCTACGCTGAAAACTATGGCACTCTGGAAAAAGAGATCAAAGAGGAGATCAGAAAATGGAAAAACATCCCTGGCTCCTGGGTAGGAAAAACCAATATAGTGAAAATGACAATCCTTCCAAAACTGCTATATACATTCAATGCAATCCCAATTGAAATTACAGCTGTATATTTCACAGACATTGGAAAACAATGCAAAAATTAATTTGGAACAAGAAGAGACCTAGAATAAGAAAAGCAATTCTAGGCAACAAAGACAAGTTAGTGGGTATCACAGTCCCCAAAACTAGACTATGAAGCTACTACTATACTATACTTGAAACTGTACTACAAAGCTACTGTGATAAAAACAGCATGGTACTGGCAATGAAACAGACCTGAGGATCAGTGGAACAGATTAGGAGGTGTAGCAACAATTCCAGGCACACTCAGCCACCTCATCTTCCACAAAGGAGCCAAACACCCTCACTGGAGGAAAGATAACATCTTTAATAAATGGTGCTCCAAAAATTGGGGTACAACTTGTCAAAGATTAAAAACTAAATTTATATCTCTCAACATTCACTAAACTAAAATCAAAATGGATTAAAGAACTAAATATTAAAACAGAAACACTAAACCAGCTGAAAGAGAGGTTAGGTAGAACTCTTGAAGACATTGACATGGAAAAAGATTTCATGAACAAAACTTCAGTTGCAAAAGTGATCTAGCAAAAAGAATCAACAGGTGGTATCTCTTCTTATTATAAAGCTTCTGCACAGCAAGAGAAACCACCAACAGCATGAAGAGAGAACCACAGTGTGGGAAAAATATTTTACAAGCTCTTCCTCAAATAAAGGTCTACTGTCTAGAATAAATAAAGAACTTTTTAAAAATCAGACCTTCCAAATTTAAAGATCCAATCCAAAAATGGGCATCTGGAATGAACAGACATTTCTCAGACAAAGAAGTAGAAATAGCAAATAAACATATGAAAAAATGTTCAACATCACTGGTCATTCGAGAGATGCAAATGAAAGCAAGGCTGAGATTCCAACTCATCCCCAAAAGAATGGCTGCTATCAAGAAATCAACAACGGAGGGGCCGGGATTTAGCTCAGTGGTTTTGCTGCCTACTGTGCAAGAGCAAGGACCCGAGTTCGATCCTCAGTACCAAAAAAGAAAAAAAAATTCACCAATAAATTCTGGTGGGGCTGTGGGGACAAAAGGAACCCTTCTCTACAAGAGTGTAGACTGGTTCAACCACTGTGGAAATCAGTATGGAGATACCTCAAAGAACTAGGATCAGAGGTCCCATTTGACCCAGCTATTCCTCTGCTTAGTATCTTCACCAAAGAAAGAAAGAAATCAGTGATAATATGCCCACCCATATTCATAGAAGCACAGTTTGTAATAGCTAAAACTTGGAAACAGCCCAATTGCCCATCACCCGGAGACTGGATAAAGAAAATACTGAATTATTTCTCTGGAGTGAGAAAATGAAAGTGTAAATAAGGACTAAAAGGTATAATAAATATGAAAAAGGAAGAAAAGGAGCAAAGGGGAGGGGAAGTGGGAAGGGTAGGGGAAAGGAAAGAAGGGAATGGAATTAATATGAGAAAATGAAAAATGGAAACAAAATCTTTGTAAATAGGAAGGGATAGAGTTGAAGGGAGGGCAGGGGAGTGGGGAAAAATATGAATCAAGATACATTACGTAAAGGTGCAAATTTCCAATGATGAATGTAACTGAATTGTATACCTAAAATCTACCAATAAAACTAATTTTAAAAAATACAGAAGATCCAGTATGTAATGAACCATATTCAAACATGCTCAGAGCAGGTGAAGCCAAGACAAGGTAGTAAGAGGGAAGAAATAAGGACTGCTCTCTTTGGAAAATAACTCTCATGTGAAATCAGTTATTCAATTAATACTGAATCAGTTATTCAACTGAATCAGTAGTTCAATCAGTTATTCAACTAAAATTGGATTGAAATTAAGGATTTGAATTAACGGATGTGATGATCATTCTGGTTTCAGCTGACACAGATTCAGACTTGGAACTCAAGCCTCCACTCCAACTAACAGCGCAGAGCAAGGATCACCTAATCTATTTCTGTGCAAGAATCCGGTCAACTACAGCAGATTCTGCAGTACCCAGCTCCCTGTTCCTAGCCTCAGGCTCCCTGAGCAAATGATTCAAAGAGTTACAGTGGGGCTGTTGTTAGCTGGCCTGGGGTAGGAGAGAGAACTGGAGCTGCTTTCCCTTCATGCTGGTTAAATTTACTTGCCTGGCATAAATAGTTCATGAAGTGTGCACCTCATAGTTTATAAATCATCATGCTGAAAATTTTTTACATTACAGGTCTTCATATCACTGAGAGTCAGCTACTCTTTCTTGGCAAAACCCAAGTCTTTTTCCTCTAGGGATTTTGCATAGGAAGAAACCTGTTCAGAGGCGATTACTGCATTTGAATCTGTTCCAAATATTCTAATAAATCTATTAAATCTATTTTAATAGTGGTGATGCAAAAAGTCATAGGCTGTATCTGCACATATAAATGGAGGAATTACTCTCCTGTTAGAATGACACAAGAGGTTCCTGAAAACTCAAACTCTGCCCAAGCTTGCATATGCGTTCAGCAGGCATCTAGTCCGGGACATGTCATGTTTTCTTATTGTATTATCATTGCTTTTAGAAATTGGTGAAAGTACTCAATTTCCTGGGATGACATTGTGAAGATCCAGAGACCATGTTTTTAATTCCTAAAAAAAACAAAAAAGAGGCCTTGGAAAAAGGTCATTTGGATGGCTACAACATGGAAGAGCACTGCTTCTACTTGTGAGAAACCTTTACCATCAACATTTTCAAGAAACTAAATTTCAGCCTTTGCCTTGTTAGGTACATGGCTTATTTACAAGGTATAACAGTGTTATCGTAAACCATGAAAGCAAAGTCCTTTTCAGTTGTTTGACCATAATTGAGTACAAAGAGAAAATTTCACTGAACAAACTTTTGTGTTGTTAAAGTTTTAAGACCTTTTCAGTTGTTTGACCACAACTGAGTAAAAATAGAAAATTTCATGGAACAAATTTTGTGTTGTTAAACTTTTGTGTATTTGTGCCTCTAAATAATGGATTTGGATCAATTAATTTACACTAACAAGGTCAATTATTTACATTATTGCATCAAGTTAGCATTTTCATGAAGATGTTTTCTGAGCAGCTGAGAATATTCAATTACATTTGCACAACATATTGACATTAATTTGAACACTTTTACACTTCTGAAAGGCTGAGATAACAGGAAGCCTGTTGCAGAGTGTTTCCTGAGGCCACTTGGTACTATTTCTGAATCCCCTGGTCACCCATGTGCTACCATGATGTAGAAGGACAAACAGGGATATGTGGTACCTGTAGTCACCTTCCATAAAACAGGCATTGATTTTCTGGGCCAGGGGCAAGATTCAAATTTTTTCCAGAGAAAGGAAGCTAGTTGAATATTCCTGTGATTCACAGAAATCCAACCAATGTTTTCAAGGTCTTATATTCTCATTGGAGGTCCCTGCTTAGGAAAATTAAGCCTTAAAGGCACAGAAAATTAATAAGAATATACAAAGTATATTTGGTTTTCATGTTGAAGCCTGATGGATGTTCATCTTGCATTTTTGCCAAATAACAAGTTGAATATGTTAGAAATATAACAAACCAAAGGATGTATTGTTTTAGTTCTTGACATGATATTGTCCATGATAAGATAACACAGAACATGATTAATTCTTTTTTATTTTTATTTTTGGTACCGGGGATTGAACTCAGGACCTGGCACTTGCAAGGCAGGCAGTGGCACCACTGAGCTAAATCCCTGGCCCAGAACACAATTAATTCTCTATACATTTGCATTAGAAAGTTTAAGCTTGCATATCATACTAGGAGTATGAATACTGTAAGTGAACAAATGGAAAAAGTACTGGAAGTTTGAGAGGGAATTTTATATGTGAATCTAATATCCCAGCAGACATGATAATATGTACACACAGAGAAACCCATTAACAAAGAAGAATCTGTGACTGAAATTTATAAAATTGGTATTATCTTTTTAAAAACATGCTCTTAAAAGCTGTATTAATTTTTTCTAGAAAGTGTTAGCTGAATGGCTTAAGTTGAAGACACTATTGTACTGCCCTTCATGATATTAAATATTTGATATGTTAAACTCTGATATACAGTATACTTTAAGAACTCTCTTACCATATTATGCAAATAATTAAACTTGCCAATAGACTTGACCTTGTGAAATCTAGCATGGATCATTAATGAGAGTGAGGTCACCTAATATTGCAGAAAGCAAGATGTAAAACAAGAGAACTGGATTTTGATTATTTATTCCCTTACATTTTCAGCAGGTGTGCCCTTTTTGTCTATACCTGCAACACTTATAGATCCTCTAAATCGGACTGAAAGAGAAATGTGAAATGGACACATTAAAGTTCACCCACAGCTGGATTCCTAAGAGGACTCAGATTCTGCACATTTTCCTCCACTATCAAATCCATTTTTAAAACACCTTTAAAAGAAAAAAATACTAAATGCAGCATGATGTCTTTATCTCCTGTTGCTTCCCTGAAGTCAAAATGCATTTGTTCACAGGTAATCATTGCTTGTACTTCCATATATTGAAAGAGATATTTCCTAAGACATTGACTTTTATTCCCTAAATAATTTATGTGGTACAGTTATACTCTTCTTTAAATCGTGGAATGTCAATAATTCTTATTAGGTCAATAGAGATCCTGATTTTTTATTTTGATTGAATGCTCACAAAGAAGCACTGATTGCCAATAATAAGTATCATTTATTTAGATTTTAGTTGTTGTCTAAACCCTTTACATGCAGTAATAACTTTTAAAAACAGAAGATGACCTGCGTGTCTGTGTGGTTAAATGATGAAATGGAAGCAGAGCAAGATTTACTAAACTGTCCAACATCACCTAGATAGAAAGGGAATGAACCAGGATTGCAACACAAGCATTGTAGCTTACTGTCGACCCTGTCCATGGCTGTGCTATGCTCTCTCTGCAAGGATGTCATGGGTCCTGCAAGGCACACACTCAGTGAGCCACTGAGAGTCACTGTCTGGTCGCTGCAGTTGTCTAATCCTGTTTACTACTGGATAGAGTTCTTAAAATGCAGTGATGAGGCTATAAACCCACATTGTGTTATATACATATAAGAAAAGAGTAAAATGCTAACAGCACGGAAAGAAGTACACTTGAACTAATGTTTCTGTATACATTTGGACTGGAATGGATTCCAAGATCATCTAAATTCATTCTTTAATGTGTAAAATGAGGCTCACCAGTAATCATATTTGGTAAAGTGACAGCCACTCTTCCTTCTCACTCACGGTGTGCACTTTTCCCTTGAGAATGCTGTTTCCGAAGTCTGCACAGAGAACTCCTCTTCCTGAGGACTCTGGGTTCTAAGAAACATTCTGCATGAACCCTGATAGATGTTCTCTATTGCTCAGTTTCTGTTTCCATCCTCTTTCACTACCTAGCTCATACCAAGAGTTCTGGATAAAATATATACTAACTGATAACACTAGTTGGTGACACTTAAGGGCTTGTTTAATTTTACTAGGAACAATTTCTTAAAAATCCAGATAGTGTATATAAAAATATAAGGAATTACTATAGGCAAGGATGAAATGGACAGGTAGCTCCTAATAGGCTGATACCTACAATCAGATAAAGCAATTACTACAGGCAGTAATGTGCTAAATAATTTTGTAGTTATCTGATAAATTCAAGCACCAGTCTTGTATAATTCAGTGAGAGCTATAAGCAGACTGAAAGTCCTTTGAGATGTGCAAGGGAGCTGTAGAGCATGACAAGAGCACAGTGCCTAGCTGGATGCTCCAGGACAGGTGTTAGTTCTGGAACTGAACACATCTTATGGTAAAATTGCTCCCCATGAGTACTACCAATTTGGAGGCTTGTTCTGCTACCTTATAGAGTTAAGGCTTCTTTCCATGGATAGAAGAGTAGGTAGCTAGAAAGTAATAGCCACTTCTTTGTTTGTCCTTGTTAAATTTAGTGCCAAGAAATAACGTTATTTTAAAAAGTGGTAAATGCTTGAATGATTGTGATGGCTTCACACTACTCTTCAGAGGTGCGCTGAGGCTATGAGATAAAAATGCTTACATGTAGGCCAAACGAAATCACTCTAGGGAAAACAGCATCAGTAAAACAGCATCCACTGTGCCATTTGGACAATGAACTCAATAGAGTCTTAGTAAAATGTTAGTGTGTGTTTATCACTGTGGAAGATATGGTGATAAAAATGCAATCATCCACATTGTGTCATTGTCTTGTTCCCAATTTCCTGGCAGGTCCTGTTCTCCTGAGCTGATATCTCTGAAGCAGCCTTCTAGAAGACTGAATGGAGCACAGTAACAATGTCACAGAATTTGTCCTCCTGGGCCTCACTCAGGATCCCAGTGCACAAAAAGCATTATTTGTCATGTTTTTACTTATCTACATTGCAACAATGCTGGGAAACCTGCTCATCATGGTGACTGTCCTTGCCAGCCCCTCCTTGGGCTCCCCAATGTACTTCTTCCTTGCCTATCTGTCACTCATGGATGCTGTTTATTCCACTGCCATCTCACCCAAGTTGCTGATAGGCCTAATCAGTGATAGGAAGACTATTTCCTTCCCAGCCTGCATGGGCCAGCTGTTTATAGAGCACTTATTTGCTGGTACTGAGATCTTCCTTCTGGTTGCGATGGCCTATGACCGCTATGTGGCCATCTGTAAGCCTCTGCACTATTTGGCCATCATGAACCGACAGGTTTGCATCCGGTTTTTGGTAATGTCCTGGGCTGGAGGTTTTGCACACTCTCTGATTCAACTTGTGTTCGTGCATAATCTCCCCTTCTGTGGCCCCAATGTCATGGATCATTTCATGTGTGACATGTACCCATTACTGGAGCTTGCATGCACTGACACCTATCTCATTGGCCTCACTGTGGCTGCCAATGGTGGAGCCATCTGTACTGTAACTTTTATCCTCCTGCTCATCTCCTATGGAATCATCCTAAATGCCCTTAAAACTCACAGTCAGGCAGGGAGGCGCAAGGCCCTTTCTACCTGCAGCTCCCACATCACTGTGGTTGTCCTCTTTTTCATTCCCTGTATTGTCATGTATGTTAGACCTGTCTCCAACTTTCCCTTTGATAAATTCATAGCCATTTTTTATACCCTGGTTACTCCTATGTTAAATCCTTTAATATACACTTTGAGAAATTCAGAGATACAAAATTCTATGGAAAAACTCTGGTGTAGGAATTGAACTACAGACACAATAAGTAAGTCTCTATGTTCAATGTGTTACCAACCCTGAAAAAACAAGAGGTAGTGAATTCCAAACAAGGATGAAGTAGCCAATTGAATGGAATTTCTAAATACACTTCACTTTATTTTTACAAAATCATGGAGAAAGCAGAAAAGAAATTCTTTGAGATTTGTATCTATCTAATAAGCAATTTCTCAAAGGTACATAAAAAGCACAGGTTTTTGTCATATTACAAGTAAAGATAAATCTAAGATCAGTTATAAGTTTATTTTTCTCAGTTTAGATTGATAATAGGCCTTCTTTAAAAATACTAACATTCTTTTTAATGATGAAAAACAATCTAGTTTTCAAAATTTACTATTAGGTACCTTCATAAGAAAGGAATATAACTAATCTATAGACAAATTTTGGGACTAAAACAGAAGTTTTTTTTAAATGTATTAAATTCTTTTATTGGTACATTATAGGTACACAACACAATTACATTTCTCATTGGGAATTGTACCTTTACATGATGCATCTTGGTTCTTATTTTTTCCCCATTCCTAACCCTCCCTTCACGCCCTCCACCCTTCCCTATTTACAAAGACCTTATTTCCATTTTTTCCATTTCTCTCAGCATTTTTCCTTTCCCTTCTTTCCTTTCCCCTGCCCCGCCCACTACCCCTACCCCTTTGGACCTTTTCTTCCTATTTTGCATTATCGATTATTCATTCTAATCATTGGTACATTTTAGGTATATACTCTTAAGTGAAATAAATAGGACACACATGTGTAAATACTGAATAGTTTCTCTGGTGTGAGAAACTGAAAGTGTAAATAAGGACTAAATGTATAATAGGTCATGTGAAATAGGAAAAAAGGGGCAAAGGGGAAGGAAGTGGGAGGGCTAGGGGAAAGGACAGAAGGGAATGGGATTAATATGAGAAAACGGAAAAATAGGAACAAAATCTTTGTAAATAGGGAGGACTGGAGGGGTTGAAGGGAGGGCTGGGCAAGGGTGAAAAATAAGAACCAAGAGAGACTATGTAAAGGTGCAAATTTCCAATGATGAATGTCATTATATTGTATACCTAAAACAGAAGTTTTTTAATGGTATCGTTCATTATTAATCACCAGAACAGATTTATGTATCTGCATTATGCACATTGATTTAGGATGATTTCCATTCCTCAGCTTAATGTTATACATTCAGTTCAGGTTTTTAGAGAGAAAGTAATATTGTGTTTAGCTGAAGACACTATCAGTGAGGTTATGCTAGATGGGATGGGGTCCATGAGGAAACCAAATCACAGTTCTTAACTACAGAATAGATACACTGTTTCAGAAAAACTAGATAAGTCCAGTTGGAAACCTGTTTTTATGGTGCTCCTTCCTAGTTAACTTGTGCAATTTTATGACAGTTCAACGAACAGGTATTTCTTATTTTGCCTTCATGAAGATGAAGAAATTGGTAAAGAAATATGTTCTCCATGCAGCTTTGTCCCAAAAGGCTGTAAACAATTTCAACAATTTATTCATAGACTTGAAAGGTTATTTTGTTGATGAAGAATTTTGCCTTTTAACTTTACATAATAAAGAAAAAAACAGATTTTTGGGGTCTGCCACCCTCTTGGAGCAACACAAATCAGGAAGAGGATAGAATGACTTTCATTGCTATATGGAAACATCCCTGATGATTTGTAAGAACTGTCTTTTTAAAAGTTATTTTTGCATATTCAATATATACAATCTGATAGTGTGGATACATACAGGTAATAAAAATGTTTCAGGAGTCAATCGAATTGACATATCCAACACCTCAGTAGTTACCCAAACTCCTTGCTTCTGCTGGAAGAGCCAGTAAGATCCACTCCTCTAGCGTAAGTCCCCAGTGCAGTGCAGTTTCATTTCCAGTCCTAATGCACATTAAGGCGATACAAAGAAGTAGATACAGGAGTGGGTGAAGACTAGAAATCTAGTGCCAATGCATTTACTTTTCTAACTAAATATATATTTTAGCTCTTTTGTTAATTTAAAATGTAGTTTTCATTCATATGCAATAGTATGTACAAATTATTTATAAATTTTGTTTTCTCTTGGCTAAAATATTCTTTGAGTAGCACTGAAAATGTCTGTGTGGACCTTCCTGATTCCAGTCCAGTCATCGCAATCCTAAGCTTCTTGTGACTAACAACTCAAAATAGTTTAAATACAAATGGATATTTTCTTAAATTATTTCATATACATTTCCTTATTAGTTGCCTTCATTAAAATTATATTATGGAAGACAACATCTTCTGAATTTTGCATCCACAATGTTCATTTTCTAAGATCTGGTCACATTGTTGCATATCATTTTAGACCTAACCATTCCCCTGCTGAACCTCATTTCCTGAGTGAATATATCACATATGATGCATCCATTCAATCCATGATCAACGGGGTTGTTTCCTGTTTTTACATTTCAAATAGTCTTCACACACACATCAGGAGAGAAATTACTTGGTGTTAAGCAAGATTTTTATACATTAACTTTTACAGATTTTCCCTCATGCTGTGTTATAAGTTGTGCTGCAACCAGCAGTGCATAACAGTTCCATTGCTCAGTCGGGCATATGCTGCACACCTGTAATCCCAAACTCTGGAGGCTGAAGCAGGAGGATCACTGCAAGTCTGAGGCCAGGATGAACTACATAGTGTGTTCAAGGTCAGCCTGGACTACATAGTGAGATTGCCTCTAAAAACAAAATAAAACAACAACAAAACCGTTCCATTGCTTTCTCACAATTCTATTTATGGAACACAAATGATACCATTCCCTGTCACTTCATGTTTATTTTGTAGTCCAGATCTTCTTCATGGCAGTTTTCATCTCTGCATTTCTCAAAGTATAAATGAGGGGGTTCAGCATCGGAGTGATTACAGTGTAAAATATAGCTAAGTACTTATCAGTGGGCAAGGTAAATGGAGATCTCACAAAGAGAACAATGCAAGGAACAAAGAAGAGAACCACCACTGTGATGTGGGAGCCACAGGTGGATAAGACCTTGAGCCTGCCTTCCTGACTCAGGTTCTTCAGTGAGTGCACAATGATCCCATAGGAGATTAATAAGAGAGCAAAGATGACTGTATAGATCGCCCCATCACTGACCAGCACTGTGAGGCCAGTAATGTAGGTGTCAGCACATACAAGTTTTAATAAGGGGTACATGTCACAGATGAAGTGGTCGATGACATTGGGGCCACAAAAGGGAAGATTATAAACAAACAGAATGTGCAGTATAGCGTGCACAAAACCCACAACCCAGGACAACACAAAAATTGAACACACACCCTTCGGTTCATGAAGGTTGTATAATGCAGGGGTTTGCAGATGGCCACATACCGGTCGTAAGCCATGACCCCCAGGAGTATGACTTCAGCACCGCCAAAAAAATGTTGAGAAAAGCTGTGCCATACATGCTTGGAAGGAAATGGTTTTCTTGACATGGAGTAGGTCTATTAGCAAATTCGGGGTAGCTGTGTTAGAATAAGCAACATCCATAAATGATAAGTAGCCAAGAAAGAAGCACATTGGAGAATCCAAGGCTGGGCTGAGCATGACAGTCACCATAATGAGTAGGTTGCCTGCCATTGTCACCACGTAGATCAGCAAGAACACAGCAAATAATATTTTCTGACCCTGGAGGCTCTAAGTGAGTCCCAAGAGCAGAAACTCAGTCACGTTGTTCCCTTGGTCCATACGTCCTTCTGTGTGTCCTCTTATCACTTCTCAGAACAAAATTTTCTGTGAAACAAATTATTACTAATAAGTTTAAGAAATTTTAGGATGCTTATTCACTCCTTAAATAGGCATTATAAATATTCTGTTCCTGAACTGTCCTTTCCATAAGGATTCAAATATCATGAAGCATAGAGCCTAACTTTAGAAATCTTATAGAATAATCATGACGGATATAAAAAACCAGACACCTGTTCAAAAAGAACAGTCTGTGAAAGAAAAATGAGTCTCCCACATCTAGCTTGTGTCTGGAAGCTAATGGAAGTGCACACAGTGCTAACACCATAAAGAAAAAACAAAGATGGATTAAATATTTAATGTAACACAACAGCAAGACGTTTTTATGTTTTACCTTCTCATTTACAAAATAAATGTGATTTTCTACATTCTTGGCATAGAAGAAAGTTCTCAGCCAATAGAAATCTCAGGTTGACACATGGACTATTTTTAAATTTTTTAAGAATGTACCAAAGGGTTCAATAAATGAATACACAAAAGCAGTTTATGGAGCAGAAGAGGAGAAGAGAGGAAAACAAATGAGGAGAGGAGAGGAGGGAAAGGGAGGTGAGCAGGACAGTGACAGAGATGACAAAAGACAGAGACAGGAAGACTGAACACACAAAATACAAACCCTAAGTGGAATCACCTTCACTAGCACAATCTTCTCTTTAAAATAATCCTCGTGATGGCTGTTGCTCTCTAAATCTCTACCGACATTTACTTCATCAGATTCATAAATTCTGCCCTGCTCTCTCTTCATAGACATGGAAGACCTTTGTTTTTCACTATGGCCTGTGTCTGTGCTCATGCAGTTGATTTCATTGTCTTTATTACTCCTAACACTGCTCTTCCAGTCTTCCCTTCTATTTCCTACATCCTTCTCTCTCCTATATGGCAGCCTTCTCTCAGCATATTCACACAGTATGTGTTTATGTTTTAAAATTCTATCCTTTCACCTCACGTCTCTTTCAAGCAAGCATCAAATGCAATTCTCTTCTATGGTATACAAACCCCATCTCTTAAGCCCAAAGTCAGTTTGAGCTCTGCTCTTACTTGTCACAACATTCTTTTGAATTAACCAAGGAGCTGGCTGACTCAAGTAATATCACATTACATTCTCTAAAGTCAGTCTTTAACTTCAACAGATGCCATATAATACTTTACTTTTTAACATTTCAAACAATGTTCAGAAGACAGCTCCATTGACCCTATCAAGAAATCGACAAATGCCTGCTCACCAAAGAACTCCCAAACGGTTACACAGGCAACTAGTTTGTAAGAACACTGATCGTTAGAGAACGAAAATTTATTCTACATTTTTATACTTTTGAAATATGCAAGTGGCATGCTCAATAATGGAATCAATATACACACATCTTAGCAATAACAAAGGACCCCACCACTTTACTACCAGAATCATATAAAACTTTTTAAAGACTATGAGTACATATGTCATCAGTGTACATAGTGAAAAGCCTTCCTAGACTCATACAAGTACATGACTATCCTGAGTTACCTGCACAAGGACAGAGTCATTTGTTCCCAGTTCTGTGTTCTGCTGCTTCTCCTTGGTCCTAACCAATAACAGTTTCATGCACCAATGCAATCTCTCCTTATACAGAAAGCAACATAATGCAGGTACCATAGCTGTACCTTGGAATATTTCCAGTGACCAATTCTTTCCATGCTATCAGGAAGGTTAATTCGTTGGGCATTTTTAAAAGATTACTAATATCAACAATGTCCTGTAACCTCAAGAAATCAGAATCTCTTATACAGAGACCCAGATCTTTATTTTTGGCAAAGTTGGTCCTTAAACAAACAAATATTAAATAAACATTTTGAAGTTAAAAAAGTTTTGTTGAAAAGGAATCATGAATAGCTGAGACATATATTTGGAATTTATAAAAAGTAAAACAATGATCTTGCGTTCAGAATATTTGGATTTCCAGTCAGGTACATTGGCCTGACTTCATATACCATGGTTGAATGTAGAACCAACTAAAGAATGAAGAAAAATTGAATCCCTATTCTATCATGCCCTGAGTATATCATGTTTATTGCTAAGAAAAGAGTTACATGACTACTAGTATAGATGAACATTCCCCAAGGTAAGGACCAAGACTTTGGACATTTTATCTGTATTTCAAACACATTGCATATGATTGAATCATTCAATTGCTCTATCTCAATGGGAGATGTTTCCTTAATTAACCCAATGAGACCTTAAGCAGGATTCTGAGGGTAGGCAATGCACTGAGAGGTCAGAAGAATAAAAATGATCTAGAACATGATGTCCACAGACAGGCCCTCTGGCGGAAATTATCATAATTGAAAAACTTGAGGTCACATCACAAACAGGGAAAAATCCAGTCTGGGAAATATACAAAACTCTCAGTAAAATCCTTTCTTGGGCCAGGGATGTAGCTCAGTGGCACCACACATGCTTGGCAATACAAAGTCCTGAGTTTGATCCCTAGTACCTGGAAAAACTTCTTTCTTATTGGTTTAAGGAAAGAAAATAGTGAGTATGGATATAGACAAAATATGTAAATGTTACCGTTGCCCATATTCTCACCTCTGGTCTTGGATATTTCATTCTTATGAGGTTTTTGACTATTGACTCAATCTTCTTATAAATTATTGGTTAAGTATTTTATTTCATCTGGATTCAGTCTTGTTAGGTAGTGTGTTTCTAGGACCTTATCTATTCCTTGGAATATATATTTTTTATATTTATATTATAATATTGTATTATATTATATTTAATTTATATTATATATATTACACATAATGTATAATATATTATATATATTTTATACATTATATATGTGAATTTTTAATTCTTTTGTGACAGTGGGGTATTGAGTTCACTCTGTAGTCTTATGTTACTGGTTATTTTATTTTTAATGTCTGTTAATATTTGTTTTATGTGTTTTGGAACACTAGTATTTGGTGCATATATATTTATGATTGTCATTTCTTACTCTTGGATTCTTCTATTTACATGGGTGTAGTGACTTTCTTTGTCTTTCTTAAATGGTTTTGGTATGAAATTCACTTTCTGTATAAATAGGATAGCTACCCTTGCTTTTACTCATGTTCCTGTCACATGGAGTATTGCTTTCTACCCATTGATGTTCAGTCTATGAATTTCTTTTTGAATTAAGTGTGTTTCTTGTATGCAGCATACTGCTGGATCTTGCTTCTTGATCCATTCTGCCAGTCTATTTCATTTCATCAGTGAATTGAGGCCATTAACATGGATCATTATAGCTAATATGTATTGACTTACACTTCTCATGAGATTTTCCTATTGTTGGCTCTTTTCGTTTTTATATTTCCCCCTTTCCATGTAATTTCTTGCCTTGCCTGATGGTTTCATTATGTTGGGCTTCACAGAGTAGAGAAGCTCATTGTTTTCTTCTAGGATATTGTTTAGAATTTTTTGGAATGCAGGTTTGGTATTCATGTAGTTCCTTGGGTATTTTTTGTCATGACAGTATGCTATTTCTCCATTGATGAAAAATAGTTTTGCAGGATATATTAATCTGGGCTGGAGGTTGTTTTCTTTTCTCTTTTTCTTTTTTTTTTTGGTGCCAGGGATCGAATCCAGGACCTTGCGCTTGCGAGGCAGGAGCCGGAACCACTGAGCTAAATCCCCAGCCTAGGTTGTTTTCTTTTAGCACTTAAAATACTTCATTCCAGACTCTTCTTGACTTCAGGGTTTATTTTGAGAAGTATGCTGTGATTCTGATGGGCTTTCCTTTGTATGTGATTTCTTTCTTTCTCTAACACTTTTCAATATTTGTTCTTCTGTTGGGTTTCTGGAATCTTGACTATTACATGCCCAAGTGTAGTTTTTTTTAACCATGGCTAGTAGAAGTCCTATTTCCCTCATTTAACTGTATGTCAAATTCTTATCCCCTTCTTGGAAAGTTCTCTGTCATTACTTTTGTGAATATTTTTTTATGTCATTTGCATCATCTCCTGCTTTCTCGTTGACTCTGATCAGTCATCTTGCAGCTGCTGGATTGATTGCTCATGGTCTCTTGCAATTTCTAAGAAATCACTCTTTTCATAGTCACTAACTGTACTTCTCTCTTCTATATCTGATATTCTGTCCTCAAATTGGCTCATTGTGCTGCATTTTCTTTTAGTAGAGTTTGTAATATCCTACATACCTGTTTGAATCTCTTTCATGGATTCAGTTTCACTTGCTAGTATTTAGAACAGTTAGAGAATGCTTACTTCTCAGAGGAGTCTTCCAGGTCTAGCTGATCTTCGGGCTTTGAGTCTGTAATGACCCTTAGGCAATCACATATATCACTGTAATTTGATGTCTTTAACACTTTGGAGAAGTTATTCAGAAGAGAAATAGATGAGTCAAATATATATACTCTTATTAGTTTTTTTAGGAATCTCCACACTGATTTCCATAATGATTATACCAGTCTATAACCTACAGCTCCTTGGGGAAATAATTCTTTCAAGACTAAAGAATTCAACTGTCTGAGGACTGAGGGTTGACCCTGCTAGGACTGCAAGGGGTGCCTCCAAGCCTTCCTCACAGCAGAGGTGCGTGTGGCCAGAAAGTCCAGTGTTATGAGCTCCAGAAGATAGTGCAGTGGTGAGCAAAACAGAAAGGCCTCTCTGAGGCTCACTGTTGAAAATGGAAACCCACAGGGAAAGCGAAGAGATCCACTGTAATAAAGACTCACTGGACTGCAGCAGTTGGAGACTTGGTGGGATCAGCATCTCCTACTGGAAATCAGACTCATTGTGGAGAAATCTGGGCTCCAACCTGCAGGAGAACCTTGCAGAGTTCAAATCTGTAGGAAGTCAGGCAGCTCAATTCTGGCCTTGAAGCCAATAACCAGCCTGAATCTCAGTGTACCATGGCTAGCTCACTGAAATTAATTGACTCTGATCTGCACACTGCTGGTCTCATTTTAATTTTATCCAGTGACACTAAAAAATTAAAAACACTTGCACACTAAAATATTCTCCAACTAGTTACAATTGAAATGGTTTGTAAGAACACTGAGGTTTGAAATGCGAAAGTCATTCTGCATTTTTATAATATTAAAATGTCAAAAAAGATTATTAAAGATTAGAATCAGTGAACACATATTTTAGTAACCACAAAGTACCCCCTAATATAACTGATCATCAGGGTTATATAGAATTTTTAATAGAATATGAGTTCCTACATCACCCATGTAGTGTAGTTGTACAACATAAATCCTATTACAGAATCATAAAAGTGAACACCCTTCCTCAGTTACCTGCATAAGGACACAGCCTTTAAGTCCAAGCTGTAGATTGTAGTGCTCTCTCCTAAGTGTGGAGTGTAGAGTTAGGTACTCTTAAATGATAAGAGCTTCATGCACCAAGGCCATCTCAGAAAATACAGGCAGTAAAACAACATACACCCATCATGGTGCCTTGAAATGTCTCCATGTGACTAATTCACTCCATTGCTCGTCTTGAAAGTTTGATTCTTCCAACTTTCAGGAAAAAGTGTCACCTTTTAAATTGCAGCACTTTTTAATATTAATATCAAGAATTTCCTGAAAACACAAGAATCAGAACTGTAATTATAAACAAAGATACCTAAAATTTTCATTACCGGCAAAATGTCTCCCAAAACCAAATACTAACTGAGCATTTCAAGGTTTAAAAAGTAACTTTTGTGATAGCATCACAACTTCTTAAGATGCATATTTGTAATTTCTATTTTATAGCAATAAAAGTGAAAGAATAAAATACTCTAAAATATTTTGTTTCCCAGTCAGGTGTACTGGCCTGGCTTCATCCTGGAAACTGAAATTTAGGATGAACTGAAAAATAGGGAAATTCTTAATCCCTATCTTCTCCTGCTTTGAGTCTATCATTTCAATGCCTAGGAAAGCAGTGAATACTGATGTACAAAACATTCTGCAAGGTGAGGTCAAAAGTCTGTGGACATTAACCTGCATTTAATACACTGAACATATGGCTCATTCATTCAATTATGGCATCTCCAATTGTGATATTTCCCTTAATTAAATTCATTGGGACTTTAGGCATCATTCTGTTGGTAGACTATGCACCAATAAAAAAAGAAAAATTAACCTATAGAGATGCTGTGAGGATAACAACTACATAGAAAAAGATTTACAAATCATACCATAGTGATATTTGGTCACCCATGTTTATAGTGGCACAGTTTGTAATAGCTAAAATTTGGAAACAGCCCAATTACCCATCAATAGGAGACTGAATAAAGATGTGGGGTTTTTATCCCCGGCATATTATCAGACCAGAGTGTGATGAAATTGGAGATCCATAGCAAAAGAAACTCAAAAAATTTCATAAACTCATGGAAATTGAACAACACACTTCTAAATAACCAATGGGTCACAGAGGAAATTAAAAAAGAAATCAGACAGTTCCTTCAATTAAATGACAATGACAATACAACATATTGGAATCTATTGGACACAATGAAAGCAGTCTTATGAGGGAAATTCATAGCAGTGAATACGCATATTAGGAGAACAGAACGAGCCCAATTCAACAACCTGATGCGAAACCTCAAGCTTCTAGAAAAAGAAGAGCAGGACAAGCCCAAAGCTAATACAAGGGAGGAAATTATGAAGATCAGAGGAGAAATCAATGCAATGGAGACTAAGAGAATGATACAAAAAATCAATGAAGCCAAGAGTTGGTTCTTTGAAAGAATCAACAAAAATTGACAAACCTTTAGCCAATCTTGTCAGAAAAAGGAAAGAAAAGGCCCAAATCCATGCAATTAGGAATGAAAAGGGTGAAATTACAACAGACCTGGCAGAAATACAGAGGATCATCAATATCTACATCCAGAACCTATGCGCCAATAAGATGGACAGCACAGAAGAAATGGACAGATTCCTAGATACATATGAATTACCAAAGTTGAACAAAGAAGACCTAAAAACTCTGAGCAACCCAATATCAACAAATGAAATTGAAAATGTAATGAAAAACTTATCAACTCAGAAAAGCCCGGGCCCTGATGGCTTCACTGCTGAATTCTACAAGACATTTAGAGAGGAACTGCTGCCACTACTGTTTAAACTCTTCAATGAAATTGAAAGGGAAGCAATATTCCCAAATTCATTCCTGGAAGCAAGCATCACCTTGATCCCCAAAGCAGAGAAAGTCCCTACTGAAAAAGAGAACTATAGGCCAATCTCACTAATGAACATAGATGCAAAAATCCTTAATAAGATACTGGCAAACAGAATGCAGAAGATCATCAAGAAGATCATACACCCTGATCAAGTGGGATTCATCCCAGGGATGCAGGGATGGTTCAATATATGCAAATCACTCAGTGTAATACACTATATCAATAGAGCCAAGGACAAAAACCATATGATTATCTCCATAGATGCAGAAAAACCATTTGACTAAATCCAACATGAATTTATGATTAAAACCTCACAAAAAATTGGAACAGATGGTCTCTACCTCAAACTGATAGAAGCCATCTATGAAAAACCAACAGCCAATATCATACTAAATGGTCAAACACTGAAATCCTTCACACTAAAATCAGGAACAAGACAAGGATGTCCACTATCACCACTCTTGTTCAATATAGTTCTGGAAACATTAGCCACGGCAATCAGACAAGAGAAAGAAATAAAAGGAATAAAGATAGGAAATGAAGAAGTCAAATTGTAATTATTTGTGGATCACATGATACTCTATATAGAAGACCCCAAGAACTCCACCAAAAGTCTTCTAGACTTAATAACCAAATTCAGTCAAGTAGCTGGTTACAAGGTCAACACACAAAAATCAATAGCTTTCCTCTACGCGAATGACAGACTCACTGAGAGAGAAGTAGGGCAAATAATTCCTTTCACAATAGCATCCAAAAAACTGAAAAACCTAGGGATCAACCTAATGAAAGAAATCAAATACCTCTTCTTTGAAAACTATAGCACTCTGAAAAGAGAGATTGAAGATGATATTAGAAAATGGTCAGACATCTCCTGCTCCTGCTCCTGGAAGGATTAATATAGTGAAAATGGCTATACTTCCAAAACTGCTATTTAGATTTAATGCAATTCCAATTGAGATCCCAACAGCATACTTCATGGACCTTGAGAAAACAATCCAAAAATTCATTTGGAACAAGAAGAGACCTGGAATAGCAAAAGCAATTCTAGGTAACAGAGACATGGCAGGGGGTATCACAATCCCCAACCTGCAAGTATACTACAAAGCTACTGTGATTAAAAACAGCATGGGACTGGCAAAGAACGAGACTTGAGGACCAGTGGAACAGATTAGAAGATGCAGAAACAACACCAGACACACTCAGCCATCTCACCTTCAATAAAGGAGCCAAACACCCTCACTGGAGGAAAGATAGTCTCTTTAACAAATGATGCTGGAAAAATTGGGCTTCAACTTGCCAAAGATTAAAACTAGACCTGTATCTCTCAACATACACTAAACTAAAATCAAAATAGATTAAAGATCTAAATATTAAAATAGAAACTCTGAACCAGTTGGAACAGAGGTTAGGTAGAACCCTTGAAGACATTGGTGTAGGAAAAGATTTTATGAACAAAACCTCAGTTGCCCGTGAACTAGCACAAACAATCAACAAGTGGGATCTCTTCTTATTAAAAAGCTTCTGCACAGCAAGAGAAACCACCAGCAGTGTGAAGAGACAACCCACAATGTGGGAAAAAATCTTCACCTGCTCTTCCTCAGACAAAGGTCTACTATCTCGAATCTATAAAGAACTTAAAAAGATCAGACCTCCCAAATTTAAAGACCCAATCCAAAAATGGGCATCTGAAATGAACAGACATTTCTCAGATAAAGAAGTAGAAATAGAAATAAATACATGAAAAAATATTCAACATCACTGGTCATTCGAGAGATGCAAATGAAAACAATGCTGAGATTCCACTTCACTCCAGAAAGAATGGCTGCTATCATGAAATCAACCAATAACAAATGCTGGCAGGGCTGTGGGGAAAGAGGAACCCTGCTCCACTGCTGGTGGGAGTGTAGACTGTTGCAAGCACTGTGGAAATCAGTGTGGAGATACCTCAAAGAACTAGGACTGGAAGTCCCATTTGACCCCGCTATTCCACTGCTGGGGATCTTCCTCAAAGAATTAAAAGAATCATACCATAGTGATATATGTGTGCCCATGTTCATAGCAGCACAGTTTGTAATAGCTAAAACTTGGAAACAGCCCAAATGCCCATCAACTGGAGACTGGATATAGAAAATGTGGGTTTTTTATAAAATGGAGTACTACTCAGCCATAAAAAATGAGAAATTAAAGACATTTATAGCTAAGTGGATGCACATTGAGGCAATACTCTTAAGTGAAATAAATAGGATACACATGAATAAATTCTGAATAGTTTCTCTGGTGTGAGAAACTGAAAGTGTAAATAAGGACTAAATGTATAATAGGTAATGTGAAATAGGAATAAAAGGGGCAAAGGGGAAGGAATTGGGAGGTCTAGAGGAACGGATAGCAGCGAATGGGATTAATATGAGAAAATGGAAAAATAGGAACAAAATCTTTGTAAATAGGGAGCACTGGAGGGGTTGAAAGGAGGTTTGCGCAAGAGTGAAAAATAAGAACCAAGAGAGACTATGTAAAGGTGCAAATTTCCAATGATGAATGTCATTATATTGTATGCCTAATATGTACCAACGATTAGAATGAATAATCGATAATGTAAAATAAGAATAAAAGGTCCAAAGGGGTGGGGTAGTGGGAGGGGCAGGGGAAAGGAAAGAAGGGAAAGGAAAAATGATGAGAAATGGAAAAAATGGAAATAAAGTCTTTGTAAATAGGGAAGAGTGGAGGGGGTGAAGGGAGGGCTAGGAATGGGGAAAAAATAAGAACCAAGATGCATTATGTAAAGGTACAATTCCCAATGAGAAATGTAATTGTGTTGTACACCTACAATGTGCCAATAAAAGAATTTAATAAAAAAAAGCTTTGATTTTTTTTTTATAAAATGAAGTACTACTCAGCCATAAAGATTGAGAAATTAGAGAAATTTATAGCTGAATGGATGCACATTGAGGCCATACTCAAGTGAAATAAATGGGACACACATGTGTAAATGATGAATAGTTTGTTTGGTGTGAGAAACTGAAAGTGTAAATAATGAACAAAAGTGTATAATAGATAAAGTGAAATAGGAAGAAAGTGTCTAAAGTGGAAGGGAAAGTGTGTGGGGTAGGGAAGAAAAAGAAGGGAAAGGAATTAATATGAGAAATGGAAACAAAGTCTTTCTAAATACGGAGGTGTGGAGGGATTGCAAGGGGGAAGGGGAATGGGGAAAAAGTAAGAACCAAGATACATCATACAAATGTACAAATGCCCAATGATGAATATTATCATATTTTATACCTAAAATCTACTAATAAACTTAATGAATAAAAAAGGATTTACAGAAACTTATCCTCTGGGAAAAAATGTTATAAGTGAATAACTTGAGGCAAAATCATCAAGAAGGAAAAATCAGATCTGAATACAAATGAAATAAGTAAAAATTCTCATTAAAATCATGACATATCTGGAAGGGAGGCTACTACGAGAGATGCATAGAATCAAAATATATTCTATGCATCTATGAAAATTCATCAATGTCCAATTATAAAATCAATGAGCACTACTAAAAATATAATTTTTAAATGACCTGTAATGTAGGTGAATTTGGTGAATGCATAGTTTAGCAGAAACCTTTTTAGTTGACACCTGAACTCACAGCAAGAAGTTGAAGAAAATTAGTTCTTGGCTTTTCTTACTTGTGAGTTTTTTTATTACTGACTAAGCTTTGTGTTTTATTGGTCTGCTTAGGCATTCTGCTTCTTCTGTATTCAGGCTTCTTAGGTGTTATGTTTCCAGTACTAAGTCCACTTCTTGGATGTAATGGACATGTGTCTACTGGGGGCCTAAAATTGTTTGGAATAATCCCTTATGATCTTTATCATTTCTCAAGTTTATATTATATTATGTATTGTTGCTCTTCTCATTTTATTTATTTGAATTTTCTCTTGTGTATTAAAATTAACTAAGAACCTGTCAATTTTATTGTACCCTCTTAGAAGACCAACTTTTTGTTTTCTTGTTTTTTGCTGTTTTTTATTTATTATGTATTTGATTTGTCACTATTCTCATCTGTATTTTTCCTTCTTTCTGCTAACTTGGAGCTGATTTGATCTTTTTCTCATTCCTTTTGTGTAAAATCTGGTTATTTTTGTGAGATCCTTATTCTTTCTTAAAATGTCAGTTTTTATTACAGTAAACTTTCCTCTCTGTACACCTTTCCAGTGTTCCATGTATCTGTTAAAAAGTGAAAGTCAAAAAAATCAGAAAATCATAAAACAATATCAAGAAAGGAAGAAAACTATGAAGAAGAAAAAGGTAAAGAAAGTATATCAATAGATATTTTCAAATGAAAGCATCAAAATGGCCAATAAGTATATGAAACAGTTCTCAATTTGACTAATCAGCAGAAAAATACAAATACAAAGACCTTCAATATATCACTTTACATCTGTTAGAATGGCTATTATGGAACAGACCAGGATAACAAATGTTAGTGAGGAAGAAGGGAGAAGACAGCCCTGTCCACTCTTGTTGGGACTCTAAATTGGTACAATGATTATAGAAGACAGTATTGAGGTTCCTCAAAAACTAAAAGTACAACTACCATACCATCTGGGAATCCTACTTCTGGATATTCATTAAAAGGCCCCCCCCAAAAAAAGAATCTCATGGAGCTATGCACTTCCATGTTCATAACAGCATTATTCACATAACCCAACATTTGAAAACAGCAGTGTCTACTGCTTAATGAATGAATAACCAGAGTAACATATATGTAATGTATGTATAACTATCATTCAATTATATTGTATGTTATAATATATGATAAGTTGGTAGGTAATATATAATACAGTACCTTGGTTTACAAATGTTTTGTTTGTGAACACTTCAGTTCACGAACAGTGTATTAACAGAAGCATTCAGCAAAATTTTGTTTCATTTTGCAAACTTCACACAGGGTAGAGAGCAAAAGCAAAGCCATCTTCCCCAGAATCACGGAACAAATTGAACGGAGTGTGAACCGAGGTACCATTGATAGATGCTATCATATTAATTACAATAATTATAAAATACTTATATAATAATTTTAATGTATATGTTATTTATAAAATACACTGGTGGAATATTATTTATTCTTAAATAAGCAAGACATGCTGTTATTTATGATAATAGAAGTGAACCTGAAGGATGCATTACTGTAAGTATGCCTTATAATGCCTTATCTCAGTTATATATGAGATATAAAATAGTCTCACAGGAAAGGGAAGCAGAACTGTGCCAATGAAACCCTGCAAGATTGGATATGCAAGGAAAACAATTATGACATTTTGCATGCAGCATAGTAGCTACAGATAAGGCTATATTGTATACCTGAAATTTTCTAAAACATTATATTGCACATTAAAATTGGCAAAAATGGTACATCTTAAATGTTCTAGCCACAATAAGTGAAAAAAAATGATTAACTGAGGTAATAGATGTATTAATTTGATTGTGATGACAATTCCATAGTATATACATGTATAAAAACTTCAAGTCTATGCTTTAAGTATATATGATTCATTAATAGAACTGGAAAAATACAGCTAATAATACTATTGGTACTAATAAAATCAGACTACCTCTGAAAACATTTCTTGGTGGTTTTTATTTCCTGTAGAACATACTTCAGTAGAGACTGACAGATTATTATGCTTCAAATTCACTTGGATTATTTAATTAATAAATGTTTGGGGAAATTTTTATGTATATTTTTGTTATCAATTTATAATCCACTTCCTCACTGTCAGGTATGTCTTCTATATGATTTAAGTCAAATGAGATATACAGCAATGTGTGTTATGAACCCATGTGCTGTCTATTTTGGAGAATGTTCCATGAGTACATATCTATGGGGATATGTAGAGAAATCTCACATCTGTTTTCTCTTTTCTGTTTCTGTTCTGATACACATTCCAGCAATTGCCCCTTGAAAACGAGATGATAAGCAGGACTTATTTTAGGAGCAAACCAGGCTACATATGCATTTTAATCAAGGTTTCCAATGACTTGTTCTGAAAGTCAAGAACCTGTAGGCCAATTCACATAATTCCTTGAAACTACAAAACACTGATGAAACAAATCAAAGAAAATCAAAACACAAGGTGTTTCACCACAGCTGTGAATAGGAAGACTCATTATCATTAACATGTCCTATCTCCTCTGATTCATCTACAGATTCAAATACATTCTAAACAACCCATTGACTTTTTTGTAGAAACTGAGAACCTTGTTCAAGAATTTTTAAAACACAGAAGAACTAGAATAGCTAAAATAATTTTGAAAAGTAACAAAGTTGAAGAACTCATACTACTGCATTTCTATACATACCATAACACGCAGTAATGGAGAAAATTTATAAGTAAACACATGAATGAATAGTCCAGAAATAGAACCACAAACTGTATGGATGAGTGTTTTAGAGAAGCACAGAGATAGAGAAATAGTAGCCTTTTCTGAAACAGTGCTAAAGTAATTGGATATCCACTCACAAAAAGGAAACACTGACTGTTACCTTACACCACAAACAAAAGCTAACAAAAAAATAACATGCAGACCTAACATTAAACCAAAAACTATAAATGGACTAAGGGGGAATATCAGAGAAGATTTTTGTGAGTTTATGTTACACAAAGATTTCCTAAACATGGCAAAAATGATTGACCCAAAATGAAGTTATTAAATGTACTCCATAAAAACTGACACATTGGCTACTGTACCACTGCTCCCAGTGAAAAGGAGGCTTCTGGGGCACTGTACCATCACTCCAAGCCCAGAGGAGGCTTCCGGGCCACCATACCACTGCTCCCAGCTCAGAGGAGGTGAGCTCCATTGGTGCCAGTAGCACACAAACCCCTTCCCCATACATAAACCCCCACCTGCCCCACCACAGTCTAAATGAGAAGACACATAAACAAGTCTCAAAACCAGAATTCCAGATCACCTACAGCAACCCCAAAGGGAAACAAGATGGAACAATCTGATACTCAAACACCTGGACTCCCTGAACTCGCAACAAAAGAGGATCTGGAAAAAAAGGAATCGGAAATAACTTCTCAGATAACACCAGAGATTGTGCTCATAGTGAAAGACATGATTAATAAATCTAGAGAGAACTGAGGAACATGATGAAATCCCAATATAAGAAGCCAATGGAATCTGTAAAACAGATGCAGATTTCCAGAAGATTAAAAATTCCACTGAAAGTCTACACAACAGAATGAGTCAAAGTGAGGATAGAATTTCAGAAATAGAAGGTAAGATTGCAATTAGTGACCAGGAAAAGAAAAATTGCTTTAAAATTGTAAGGGACCATGGAAAGTCAATCCAGTAGCTGTTAGACAATCCAAGGAAGAATAATATAAGACTGATTGGAGTCAACAAAGAAATAGGAGAGAGCACAGATGACATAAAAATACTGTTCACAGAAGAGATGGCAGAAAACTTCCCAAGCAGGGAAAAAGAACTTGACACACAGATAAGTGAGGCATATAGTACTCCAGCTAGCCTTAACCAAAAAAAAATCTGGACAGAGGCATTTAATTCTTAAGATTCCAGAAACTCAACAGAAGAACAAAGTTCTACAGGCAGTTAGAAAAAAGAAACAAATCACATACAAATGAAAAGGAACCCTTCTCCATTGTTGTTGGAAGTGCAGACTGGTGCAACCACTGTGGAAATCAGTATGGAGATACCTCAAAATACTAGGAGTAGAGTTCCCATTTGATTCCCCTTCTGGGTATCTCCCCAAAACTATTAAAGAATCATACCACAGTGATATATGTGCACCTATGTTCATAGCTGCACAATTTGTAATAGCCAAAACTTGGGAGCAGCCCAATTGCCCATCAACTGGAGACTGGATAAAGAAAATGTGGTTTTTTTTAATATATAATGAATTACCACTCAGTCATAAAAAATGAGAAATTAGAGACATTTATAGCTAAGTGGATGCACATTGAGGCCATACTCTTAAGTGATATAAATAGGACACACATATGTAAATACAGAATAGTTTCTGACGTGTGAGAAACAGTAAGTATAAATAAGGAGTACAAGGTATAATAGATAATATGAAATAGGACAAAAGGGGGCAAAGGAAAAGGGAAAGTGGGAGGGGAAGGGGAAAGGAAAGAAAGGAATGTAATCAATGTGAAAAAATGGAAGCAAAATCTTTGTAAATAGGGAAGGATGGAGGGGTTGAAGTGACGGCAGGGGAATGCAGAAAAAATAAGAACCAAGAGAGATTATGTAAAGGTGCAAATTTCCAATGATGAATGTAAGTGTATTGTATAACTAACACATACCAATAAAATTAATTTAAAAATTAAAAAATAAAAATATGTGCCTATCCTTCCCAATCTCATCCCAAGAAATAGAAACCTTCCACCAACTTCCAGGACTGCATGCGTGCTGAAGACACACTCCAACTTGGACTGAATTTGACCTGAAGGAAACCTCTTGTGTCATTCCAACAGGAAAATAATTCTTTGTTTGCATATGCAGATCCAATCTGACTTTCTTGCGTCATCACTACTTTTAACAGATTTGTTTTTAGAATATTTAGAACAAATTCAAGTGAAGTAGTCTCTGAGGAATAGGTGTCTTCCTGTGAGCAATCCCACAAGGAACAACACTTGGGTCTTTCCAAGAAAGAGTACCTGACTGCTTATGTGATATGAAAACCTCTAGTGGGAAAATCAAAAGTTTCACAATGTAATAACTGATAAACTAGGAGTTACACATTGTGACACATTAGGTAAACCAAGTAATATCTAACCCAGCCTAAAAGAGGAAACAGTCAAACTTCCCTCACCAACCACACACTAGCAAAGATGTCCTTCCTTACTGTCTGAGGGTCTCCACCCAGGGAATCCTGAGGCTCAGGGGAAAGAACTTGGAACTGGAAAATCCATTGTAGTTGTTCTAATTCTTGAAAAGACAGAGAACCATAGTTTCTCACATCTGCTGGAGTGGAAGCTTTTGAGCAAGGCCTGAATCTTTGTCTGATGGACCATAATGGTCTTTCTTCCACAATTAATTTCTATCCCATATTAATTTAATAACTTCTTCTACAAGAATGAAAGATTCTTTTAAAAAATATGAACAGTTCTTATGGTCTTTCAAGGTTACATCCTTAATTTGTCTTGCCATTGGCTCCACTGAGGTCCTACCCTCCAATTTAGTCATATATTTGATCTTGTGCTTCCTAAAGTTCCAAGATACAGGGTCAGAAACATACCTGGCTGAACCAGATAAAGATCTGTACCAGATGATGGGCTCCAGTGGAATTTGGAAGGTTTTAACCTACCTAACTAGTGTATTAAATCCAGCAACCTCAAATGTAATGTGTATGAGTTCTAAGAGAAAGTCCAATCTAATCATTTTGCTACTCAAATTGGTAAGTCATAAAAGATATACAGATGTATCTTTAATTGGGAAGAACCACTTAATATAATCAAACTTCTCAGGGTTAAATTATTAATCAAGATGGAGAACTTTTGGGTCTGATAGCATCCTCTGTATTTCTTCCACTGAGAAAATACTTTGAAAATATTAACTGATATAGATGTTGGCAGATATGCTTCATAGTTAAGGGTGTATTTCTCAATGACCCCTAGGGAAAATAAATCAAAGGAACCACCTGTTTCAATACCTCAACTGCTTCCGGTAGTTATGTATGTGATCCTGCATCCAAGGCCTTTATGACACAGGTCCAATATGTAACTAAACTTACTCAGACAATCTCAGGGCAGCTGCAGCAAAGCCAAGAAAAAGGAGTAAGGGAAAAATAAGCACTGCTCTCTGAAAATTAACTTTAATGTGGAATCAGTTATTTGATTAATATTGGATTAAGATTAGGGATTGAATTAACAGATGTAATGATCACTATGGTTTCAGCTGACACAGATTCATAGCAGGAACCAAAGTCTGCACTCCGACTAACAGTGCAGAGCAAGGATCATCCAATCTAATTCTTTACAAGAATCAGATCAACTGTGGCCGATTCTCCAGGGCACAGCTCCTGGCTCCTACCATCAGGGTCCCTGAGTAGATGCTTCTCAGTGTTAGAGTGAGGCTGTCATTAGCTGGTCTGGGGTGGGTGAGAGAACTGGAACTGCTTTCTCTTTATCCTGGTTAAATTTACTTGAAATAGATAAATTTTAAAGCAACACAATTGCCCATCAACTGGAGACTGGATAAAGAAGATGTGGTTTTTCTATAAAATGGAGCACTACTCAGCCATACAGAATGAGAAAACAGAGACATTAATAGCTAAATGGATGCATATTGAGGCCGTACTCTTAAGTGAAATAAATAGGACTCACATGTGTAAATACAAAATAGTTTCTCTAGTGTGAGAAACTGAAAGTGTAAATACAGATCAAAATGTATAACTGATAATGTGAAATAGGAAGAAAAGGTCTAAAGGAGTAGGGAAAGAGGGAGGGGTAGGGGAAAGGAAAGAAGGGAAAAGAAAAAATATGACAAAAAGAAAAAAAGGAAACAGAGTCTTTGTAAATAGGGAAGGATGGAGTGGGTGAAGGGAGGGTAGGGGAATGGGGAAAAAAGTAGAATCAAGATATATCTTGTAAAGGTACAAGATCCCAATGATGAATGTAACTTTATTGTATACCTAAAATGTACCAATAAACAATGAAAATTTAAAAAAATTCCATTGAACATTTGCTCAGCAGAATGAACCAATGTGAGGACAGAATTTCACGTATAGAATATGACTCCAATTAGGGACCATAAAACAAACATTTCTTTAAAATACTACAGAACCACTGTGGAAATCAGTATGGAGATACCTCAGAGAACTAGGAATGGAAGTCCCACTTGACCCAGCTATTCCCCTGCTGGGTATCTTCCCCAAAGAATTAAAAGAATCATGCCACAGTGATATATGTGCACACATTTTCATAGCAGCAAAATTTGTAATAGCTAAAACTTGGAACCAGCACAACTGCCCATCAACTGGAGACTGGATTAAAAAAATGTGATTTTTTTAATAAAATGGAGTACTACTCAGCCATGAAAAATGAGAAATTACAGACATTTATAACTTAACGGATACATATTGAGGCAATACTCTTAAGTGAAATAAATATGATACACATGTGTAAATACTGACTAGTTTCCGTAGTGTGAGAAACTAAAAGGGTAAATAAGGACTAAAAGGTATAATAGATAACGTGAAATAGGAAGAAAAGGTGCAAAGGGGAAAGGAAATTGGGAGGGGTAGAAGAAAGGAAAGAAGGGAATGGAATTAATATGAGAAAATGAAACAAAGGACACAAAGTCTTTGTAAATAGGGAAGGATGGAGGGGTTGAAGGGAGGGCAGGGGAATGGGAAAAAAATAAGAGCCAAGATGGATTATGTAAAGGTGCAAATTTCCAATGATGAATGCATTATATTGCATACCTAGAAGGTACCAATAAAATTTATTTTTTAAAATATGGACATATTGGAGAAGTAAAATACACAATTAACTTTAATTCAATAAAATTTAGATGAATCAAGCTGATTTTGAGTTCCTTGGACTATTATTATAATTTTTACTAGTTCTACTTCAAGAATAAGCCCTTTTATGCTCTCAGGAGAAAGCCTGCTTGTTTACAAAGGATATTCTTCTTGGCAAACCACTAATTTGATTTGTTTTCTCTCATGATAAAGGAACTATTGAAACTTGCTCTCAGATTTTCAGGTATTCATTTATGGCTTTTAGAAATATTCCATACTTTTGAGAGAAGAGACACAAAACGGACTTGCAGGGCTTCAAAGTCATGGTGCCTTGGCTGGGGTGCAACTCAGTGAGGAATCTGTGGCCATTTCATTGCTGTTTTAAAATATTGTTTGTCATCACTAAATATTTCGACTCATTTCTTATTAATCGTTACACTTTGGAGTCTTTTCACATCAGAAGTTTTCATATCACTTGGCAGTCAGCTACCCTTTCCTGGCAAAACCTGTCTTTATCCTCTAGGGATTATCACAGGAGGAAACCTGTTCGGGAAGATGACTTCACTTGGATCTGTTCCAAATATTCTAACAAATGCATCTATTAAAAATAGTGGTGATGGAAAAACACCATCAACTGTATCTGCATGTGTAAATGGAATAATTACTCTCCTGTTAGAATGACCCAGGAGGTTTCCAAAAACTCAAATTCTGCCCCAGCTGGAGCATGTATTCAGCTGATATCAGGTCCTGGAGGTATGGTGCTTTCTTCTTATATCATCGTTGTTTTTAGAAGTCAGTGGGATAACTAGGTTTCTTAGGATGAATTTGGGAGATAAATGGATATGTTTTTAATGGGGAAGGAAAGGGGTCTCAGGAAAATGCCACTTGAATGAAAACCAAAGAGTTCTGCTTCTACTTATGAGAAAAAAACCTTCATCATGATTGTTTCAAAAATTGGAATCCCAGCCTTTTCCTTGTCGGGTACAAGGCTTATCGATCAGGCACATGAATGTCACTGGAAACTCTGAAAGCAAAGCGCTTTGTTATTATTTTATCATAAGTGATTGAAAATAGAAAAAATCACAGAGCCAATTTTTGTGTTGTGAATTTTTTTATTTATGTGGCCATCAAATAATACATTTAGCCATGAAATTTCCCACTAGTTAGGTCAACTTTTTACATAGTTGAACACATACCAGCTTTCTTCTCCTATAAAGTCATTTTCCCAGCAGGTGAAAATTTTAAACTACCTTCCTATTATAAATATTAACATATTGAAATGTCTTTATGTGTCTATAAATCTCATGACGCTGCACAACAGCTTTTGCTCTGTTAGGTACAGAACTTAATAGGTAAGTGAATGAACAATATCGTAAACCTCCATGTAAAGTTTTTTATTTTATCATCATATTTGAGAACCTTCTGTAAAACTAATTTTAGTGTTGTTTAAAGTTTTCTTTATTCTACCAAATAATGGGTGTTGCTAGGTTAATTTCCACTGATTAGATCAAATTTACATAGTCATGCAAGCATAGAGTGTTTGTTTTTCCATGAAGGAAATCTCCCAGAGGTGAGAATATTCAATGACTTTCATACACTAAATGCTGTCATTTAAATGTCTTTTATCTTAGGCATCTGCTTCATACAATTTAAAATTTCTCTGAGAGACTGAGGAAATGGGAAGACTATTTGGAAGTATGGAAACTGTAACCAGTTGTGACTATTTCTAGATGCACTGATTTCCCCTCCCCATATTCATATGTTTTATAATCACATGGAGCTACCTGAGACATCAGCAGTTATCCTCAGTGAAAGAAACCTTGACTTTCCAGACACAGGAACGGATGTAAACTGTGATCGTACAACTACTGACAGTGGAAACTCGCTGAAAATGGGTGTGATGCACGGAAATCCACCAGTGCCTTACACTCTCATAGAGGTATCTGACTTGGACTGACAAAGCCAGCAAAGCACAAATATTCATTAGAGCAGGAAAACTATATTTGTTTTAGTTTTACACTTGATAGGTTATTTTACATGTAGTTAATGATAAGTGATACAAATTACATGTAAAACAAATAAACTGATAGATTTTTTTACCTTACAATATTATATGTTGCATAATATGCTAATAAAGAAGTATAATATCTTTCACGTATATATGTATATTAGAAAATATAAAATTATAAATCTTATCAAATATACTAGAAAATAATGGAATAAATGTCTATTGGCTCTGATGGTTTATGTAGGCTTTTATGGGTGAATCTTAAAATTATTCTACCAAACATGTGCAGACTTATACACAGAGACATAAGTGATGAAGGAAATAACTCACCTGCTGCCATTTAGTTTTATAAAACTGTTATTATAAAGTACCATATAGAGCATTCTTGCTACTATGATGTTATGTTTTGAAGCAAAATAACATTTAAGAACCTATGATAATGTTTTTCTAGAAGAATTTTAAAAGTTCAACTTGAGAGATGAGTTATATAGTATCTCTCAGTTTTTTCATGACGTGCATGATAGATCAGAGCATGCTATATGTACCTTATTTTTAACACATAGATAATGAAACTGACTAATAGATTTGTTCTGTTGAAATGGAAGCTGGTAATTCAGGAGAGTGAACATTTCAGAAAGTAAGTTGTGAAAATCAGAGCGCTGGACAGACCCTTTTTATCTTCAACAGGCACGGTCATTTGGCCCACAGCTTCCACGGTGGCTCATCTCCTGAATCAGGCGGGAGGAGTGCTGTGAACAGACTGAAGAAGGTTCCTCACAGCTAGCCTCAAGCACACCTCAGACTCTTCCTGCACACATCTTCCTCTCCTAGCACGTCCATGTGAGTGGAATTCTCTTGCTTCCTGCCACAATACGTCACAGGTAAGCAGTGCTAATACTGATACATAATAAAATAGGAAATTCCTAAGACACACAATTTTAATCTATGCCCCCAAAAGGGTGATGGTTATAAATACACTATGTTTTGTGTCCTACACTATGTCTATTGCTCTTATTAAATTGTCAGAGATTAATGCTTCTAGTGAAACAGTGAAAAACAGTAATAATAAATAAGTTTTTAGATTTTCTCCGATGTCCTACAGTGTTCTGGACACTTTACATGTAATAAGAATAACCTTAAAATGTAGATGTTGCAGGCATCCCCACACTAAGATGAGGAACTGGAGGCAGAGGGATGTTTATTAAGCTGCCCAGTGTCTCTGAGGCAGTAGGGAACTAAGCTGGGATTGCAACACCAGCACTGCAGCCTAGCGGCCACAGTGCTAATGACTGTGCCTCCCTCTCTCCAAGGATTCTTGGGTCCTGCTTAGGTAGACACTGGATGGAAAACTTAGAGTCATTATTAGGTCCCTCTCAACATTGCATCTCATTTACTGCAGCCTGGCAATTTTGAAGTAACAGTAATAAGCTTGCAAATTGCTATTTACTGATTAAATATGAAAAATAGTAAACATCAACAGACTAAGAAGCTGTAGCCCTGCTCTACTAGTGTTGTGAATAATTGGAGTGGAAAGCATTCTGACCTCTTGTAATTCAACTCCTTCATTTTTCAATGTGCTGAGAAGTATCTGTGGTCATGTTTAGAGAATCACTCAAATCCATTCCTTTTCAAGCTGAGTGAGGATGGACTTCTCCCTCCAGTAGACTGCTTTTTTGAATCTGCACTCTGAATTCTCTTTTTCAGCATCCTCAGTACATAGGGAGTCTTAAACACAACACCATGTCACACTATTCTCTACCCCTTTTCACTTTCTATTTTTCTCCTTTCTCTAGCTTACTCTAAGAGTCTTGAAAATCAAATAGAGTACCAGCTTTTAATGCATTGCTTGTTTGTAGGCATGAATTACTTCAATTCTGTTACAAATAATTGCTGACAATCAAGATAAAAAAACTAATTTGCTAGGTACTTGGTATAGGAAAAAGTAAAATGGACAGGATTCATATTTAAGTAGAGTAATTGCTCCAGGCATCAATGTGCTATATCATTTTGCAGTTATTTGATACAAGACTGAACGCTCTTTGATGTATGAAACACTGACCATCTAGTGTGGGAGGGTGCAATAGTATTCAGCTGAATATCGCAGAAGAGGTTATGTCTTTGGTGTCGTATAGATCATATGGTAGTGTGATTCCACACAAATACTGTGAACTAAAGTCACTGAGTCTATGTTAGATCACATGTCTAGAATTTATTGTGACCACTAGAGAGAACATGCTTGGCATCAGGAACACTTTCCCTGTTCATCACTGCTGACTTCTATGTGAAGACATGACATATTTAATAAGGAGAGTTATTAAATATGTTAACGGTGATTGGGTTTTTTACTACTCTTCTTTATAGACTATCATCTATGACAGTGATAGAACCAATAACAGTAGGTCTTCACCCAAAAAATCATCTGAGGAGAAATAGAATAACCAAGAAAAGTTTATTGGGCTTCTTAAATAGAAAAATGATTATTTTTATATTAATGATTGATGATATAAAATGATTATTATTTATATTAACTAAATGATTGCTGTGTGCTCACCACTATAAAAGGCATAGGAGGAAGATGTGCACTATGACAGAAGGTACCCATGGTCCTATTCGCAGTTTCTGGGCAGGTACTTTTCCTTGAGCTCCATCTCTGAAGCAAGGCTTCTAGAAGACTGAATGGGGCACAGTAACAATGTCACAGAATTTGTCCTCCTGGGCCTCACTCAGGATCCCAGTGCACAAAAAGCATTATTTGTCATGTTTTTAATCATCTACATTGCAACAATGCTGGGCAACCTGCTCATCATGGTGACTGTCCTTGCCAGCCCTTCCTTGGGCTCCCCAATGTACTTCTTCCTTACATATCTGTCACTCATAGATGCTGTTTATTCCACTGTCTACTCACCCAAGTTGCTGATGGACCTGCTCAGCGATAAGAAGACCATTTCCTTCTCAGCCTGCATGATCCAGCTCTTTATAGAGCACCTATTTGCTGCTGCTGAGGTCTTCCTTCTGGTGGCAATGGCCTATGACCGCTATGTGGCCATCTGTAAGCCTCTGCATTATTTGACCATCATGAACCGACGTGTTTGCATCCTTTTCTTGATAGTGTCTTGGGCTGGAGGTTTTGTACACTCTGTGATTCAACTTGTGTTTGTGTATAATCTCCCCTTCTGTGGCCCCAATGTCATGGATCATTTCATGTGTGACATGTACCCATTGCTGGAGCTTGCATGCACTGACACCTACCTAATTGGCCTCACGGTGGTGGCCAATGGTGGAGTTATCTGTACAGTGATCTTCATCATTCTCCTCATCTCCTATGGAATCATCCTAAATGCTCTTAAAACTCATGGTCAGGGAGGGAGGCGCAAGGCCCTTTCTACCTGTGGCTCACATATCACCGTGGTTGTCCTCTTTTTTGTTCCCTGTATTTTTGTTTATGTTAGACCTGTTTCTACCTTTCCTGCTGACAAATATATCAGTGTGGTTTTTACAGTTATTACTCCTATGCTGAATCCTTTAATATACACCCTGAGAAATTCAGAAATGAAAAATGCTATGAAAAATCTCTGGTATCGGAAGTAAAATACTGATGGAATATAAATGTGTGACTGACTCTCAGGTTATTTGCTAGGAATTCCAAACCATACCATAAAGTCGAACAAAGATGCTGTTGCCAACACAATTGAGTCTCTATGACTGCTTCTATTTGTGATGTAAATTCATCAAATAGTATAATAAATTCTCTTTTGTGATTAATGTCAATCTTATACAGAATAAGAGAGGATGAATAAAAGATATTTGTCCCACTGGAAAAAAAAGGTGTTTGAAACTTTGTTTTTCAATTTTTATTAAAATGAGATTTAAATTTATAAATAATGAAAATAAACTGTCCTTTATGACAACAAAAATTATTTATTACATTATGTCATAGATCCTGCAGCCATTTCAGAAGTAACTTTTTTAAATTTTTATTTTCCATTAGTACATGTTTGAAGGACATAGTAGCCACATTTCTCATAATAGCTGAATCTTGGAAGCTTCTTATATGTCTATCAAGAAATAAATGGGTAAAAATATATATAGTATTTGAATACAATGGAGTACTACTCTGCCATAAAGAATGATAAACTCAAGTCATTCATAGGGAAATGGATATATCTTGAGACAATAATGTTAAGTGAAATAAATAAGAAACAAAGTTTTGAAGATTGCATGGTTTCTCTTATGATGGACACATACAACATAAGTGAATAAATAAATAGCAAAATAAAATATAGATGAAAGGAGCTAGGGAGACAGATCTTTTGCAAATGGGAATGGGAATGGGACTTAGAGATGGAGGGGAGGGAAGGAAAGGAGAGGAAAGGGATTAAAAAAAGAATTGAAAAATGTTGAGGCTACTTCTGAAAGCTTCATATCATCCAAATTAATGAGAAAGAAATCTGCCTGATACTTAGATGAATTTTTCTAAGAAAAAGAATGAGTTTTCATTTTTATGTTAATTATTCTGTTATCCCAGCAACTTTTGTAGCTGCCTTTGAGTGCTTGGTTACTGCAGATGCACTGTGCTTTGGAAAACACTCCAATCCAATTTATCAGCATGGTTTTGTGATTCTTCTCACTATTTATCACTTTTTTTTTTGGTACTGGGAATCGAACTCGGGACCTTGCGCTTGCAAGGCAGGCGCCAGAACCACTGAGCTAAATCCCTGGCCCCTCACTGTTTATCATGTGCATTTTTATATTCTTCTTTTATCTTCATGAAAGAAAAAATGAGTAGAAAAAAATATATATATAGATATATACATATATATACACATATATACATATATACATATATATATATGTATATAGACAGTTTCCTAAATCGGCTGCAATATAAAACATCATAAACTGGGAAGAAGATAGAATTGCTTTCATTACAAGATGAAACATCACATATACTTTTTAAGAATTTCCTTTTCTAACTGAAATTCTTCATGGCAAGTAGGATATTTATACTTCTCTTTTACAGGTGATTTCATGTTTTCGCTGAGGCTGTCCTATGAATTACAATGACTAGCAATGTAGTGTAGTTCGGTTGCTCTACATCCACTGATAAAATGCCTGACACTGGAAAAAAATAATTTCCAGTAAACACATGAAAATATGTTCAACTTCAGAGGAAATACAATGGAAATTATTTTTTCTATCTTATATGAAATATATAATTATATTTTTGCTGTTCATTTGTTTTTTTATTATTAAATTTTTGGCATTTTTTGTATATCTTGCATACTAATTCTTTATTGTGTATATGTCACAAAATCTCTATTTGTTGTTTTACTCTTGTTACTCTATTATTTCATTAGATGAACAGGAAATTCCATTGCAATTTCATTGTTTTTAATGATTTGTTGTTTTAAATTGAGAAAATTGAATATATTTATGATGCATAATACATTGTTCATAGCTGACTGCAAAGTGATATGAAAATCTTTAATGCAAAAATTAAAAGTTTCACATTATAATGTTTGATAAGCTGGGAGTTGCACATTGTGACACATTAAGTACACCAAGTAACATCTAATCTAGCCTAAAAGAAGAAGAGTCCAACTTCCCTCACCAACCGCACACTAGCAAAGATGCCTTTCTCACAGTTTGAGTGTCTCTACCCATGGAATTCTGAGGCTCAGAGGAAGGAACTTAGAATTGGAAAAGCCATTGTAGTTCTAATTCGTGAAAGATCAATGCCCATTCTTTCTCACTTCTATTCCAATGGAAGCTTTTGATCAAGCCCTGAATCTTTGTCTGATGGACCATAATGGTCTTCCTTCTACAATTCAATCCCTTAGTTTCAATCCTGTATTAATTTAATAACTGCTTCTATCAGGATGAAAGTTTGTTTACAAAACTATGAACAGCAGTTCTTTTGGTCTTCCATAGTTACCTCCTTAATTTATCTTTCCATTGTCTCCACTGAGCTCCTACCCTCCGGTTTAATTGTATCCTGAATGTTTTGTGTTCCAAAGTGCCAAGTTACAGGGTCACAAACATACATGGCTGAACCAGATAAAGATCTCTTCCAGGTGATGGGCTCAGGTAGAATTTGGAAGGTTGTAACCTACCTAACAAGTGCCTTAAGTCCAGCAACCTCAAATGTAATGTGTATTACTTCTAAGAGAAAGTGTACCTCTAATCATTCTGCCTCTCTAATTCATAAGTAGTAAAAGCTGAACAAATGCATCTTTAATTTGGAAGAACCACCTAATATGATCAAACTTTTGTTGGTTAAATTATTACTCAAAAATGGAGACTTTATGGGTGCTAAAGCATTCTCTGTATCTCTTCCAGTAAGAAAATACTTTGAAAGTATTAACTGATATAGATGTTGCCAGATGTGCTTCATTGATAAGGGCATATTCTCAATGACCCATAGGGAAAATAAATCAAAGAAACCACCTCTTTAAATTCTTTTACTGCTTTAGATAGTCATGTAAGCGACCCTGCATCTATGGCCTTTGCAACACAGAAGGTCCAAATGCATGCAGATCCCAGTAAGAAGCCAGTGTGGACCTGAGCTGTGTGGTTTCAGGCAGGTCCAACCAGGGCCCCGCCCCGACTACAGCCACATGAATCCACTGGCCCCAGGTAAAAAGCTGCCTGGAAAAGGGCTACACAAGCACACATACAGCAACCAGAGACCTGACCCAATATCATTGTTAAGTGTGTGCAGATCCTAGCCAGAAGCCCGCTCAAACTCCAGCCACTGTGATGCACAGCCCCCAGCAAAGGTCCTCCCAGACAACAGCTACATATCAGGGCAGGCCCTAATGAGAGGCATGCCTAGATACCATCCCAAGTGTGTACTGGCCCCAGCTGGAACCCCGCCCAGACAACAGGACAGCACAGGGATCCAGAAGGCAACCATTCTGACTCCAGGAATTGGTGCACTGGTGAAGAGCAGAGAAAAGGCCTCTTGGTTGCTTGCTGAGAATTGAAGACCCCTGGGTGAGCAAAAACTCACCTCAAAGGTGCAGCAGGCTGTATCTGTTGAAATGAGAAGACAGATAAGCAAGTCTCAAAACCATGCTTCCAGATCACCTAAGGCAACCCCAAAAGGCACTGAGATGAAATGATCTGATACTCAACCACCTAGACTCTCTGAACTGGCAACAAAAGAGGATCTGGAAAAAATGAAATCAGAAATGATTTCTCAGATAACAACAGAGACTGTGACCATAGTGGAAGACATGGTTAATAGATCTAGAGCAGACACACATGATGGTTTTTAACTAACATGTATTATATTTATACTCATCTTATACTCGTCATGACATTTCCCTATTGTTGACCCTTTTCTTTTTAATTTTTCCCTCTTTTCATGTAATTTCTTCCCTTACCTTATGGCTTCATTCTGTTGGACTTCATAGAGTTATGACCCTCATTGTTTTCTTCTAGGATATTGTTTAGAATTTTATGGAATGCTGGTTTGGTATTCATGTAGTTCTTTGGGTGTTCTTTGTTGTGAAACTATGCTATTTCTCCATCAATGTGGAAAGTTAGTTTTCCAGGATATATTAATTTGGATTAGAGTTTGTTTTCTTTTAGCATTTAAAATATTTCATTCTAGACTCTTCTTGCCTTGATGGTTTGTGTTGAGAAGTCTGCTTTGATTCTGATGGACTTTCCTTTTTATGTGACTTCTTTCTATTCTCTAAGTTTTTAATATATGTTCTTCTGTCAGGTTTCTGGAATCTTGACTAGTATATGCCCAAATGCAGACTATCTTGACCATGGCTAGTTGAAGTCCTATTTGCTTCACTTATCTGTATGTCCAAAAATTATCCCCTGCTTGGGAAGTTCTGTGCTATTTCTTCTATGAACGTTTTTTTTTTAATGTCATTTGCACTATCTCCTGCTTTTTCATTGACTCTGATCAGTCATCTAGCAGCTGCTGGATTGATTATTCATGGTCCCTTACTATTTAAGAAATCATTCTTTTCATGGTCATAAATCACACTCCTGTCTTCAATATCTGATATTCTGTCCTCACATTGGCTCATTCTCCTGCATATACTTTTAGTGGAGTTCTTAATCTCATGGATATCTGTTTGAATCTGTTTCATGGATTCCATTTCTTTCCTATGCTGGGCATTCATGGTTTCCATCATGTTCTTCCCCCAATGTCCAGTACTGGGAATGAAACTCAGGAACTCGCACTTCCTGGGCAGGTACAGTGCCACTGAGGTAAATTCCTGGCTCCATCATGTTCCTAAGCTCCTCTATTTTTTTTAATCTGTTTCTGTTCTGGAGTCACTTTCATTCTGGTCACCATATCTGGACTTATCTGGGAGGTTATTTCTGTTTTGACTTTTTCTAGAGCCTTGTTCATTCATTTGTCACTTCCTTTGTTATTAGTTCAGAGAGTCCAGGTAGTTGACTTTTGGGATGTTCCACTTTGTTGTCCCCTGATTTGCCTTTGGCAAGCTGGAAGTCTGGCTTTGCCTCTTGTGTAGATGGCTTCTCATTTTTTATAAGATTACCAGGATCTATCTCTGCAGGTAAGTTGGCAGGAATTTAATTTCTTTATTAAATTAGATTACATTTTCATTAAGGAATGCTTATTTTTATCTCCTATGTAAAATGTTGATTTAAGAACCTACTCCTTCCCAATAGGCTTTGTTCATATTTTTAACATTTCCATATTTTATTGGGACATTTTATGTGTACAATATAATGACATTCATCATTAGAAATTTGCACATTTACATAATCTCTCTTGGTTCTTATTTTTCCCCCTTTCCCTGCCCTCCCTTCAATGCCTCCATCCCTCCCTATTTCCAAAGAATTTGTTTCCATTTTTTTCATTTTCTCATGTTGATTCCATTCCCTTCTTTCCTTTCCCCTACCCCACCCAATTCCCCTTCACCTTAGCCTTTTTTCTTCCTATTTCACATTATCTATTATACCTTTTAGTCCTTATTTATACTTTCAGTTTCTCACACTGCAGAAACTATTCGGAATTTACACATGTGTCCTATTTATTTCACTTAAGAGTATTGCCTCAATGTGCATCCATTTAGCTATAAATGTCTCTAATTTCTCATTTTTTATGGCTGAGTAGTACTCCATTTTATTTTAAACACACACACACACATTTTCTTGATCTAGTGCTCAGTTGAAGGCCATTTGGGATGTTTCCAGTCTTAGCTTTTAAAAACTGTGCTGCTATGAACATCAGTGCACGTATATCACTATGGCATGATTTTTTTAATTCTTTGGGGAAGATACACAGCAGGGGAATAGCTGGGTCAAATGGGACCTCTATTCCTACTATTTTGAGGTATCTCTGTACTAACTTCCTCAGTAATTGCACCAGTATGCACTCTCCCCAGCAGTGGAGAAGGGAAACTTTTTCCCCAGAACCCCAACCACATTTATTGGTGGTTGATTCCCTAATAGTGGCCATTCTTCCTGGCATGAGTTGAAATCTCAGCCCTTTTTTTGCATCTATTGAGTGCCCAGTGATTTGAAAATTTTTTCATATGTTTATGTGCTATTTCTTCTTATTTGTCCGAGAAATGTCAGTTTATTCCATTTTTTTTTTAAGATGCAATCTTACTGTGGGCTTTTTGTTTTTGTTTGCTTGGTACCAGGGATCAAACTCATGATGTTGGGCTTGTGAGGCATGTGATGGAACCACTGAGCTAAATCCCCTGCCCATGTCTGTGCATTTCTGATGTCCATTTTTGGATCGGGTCTTTAAATTTGGGAGGTCTGATTTTTTTAAGTCCTTCATAGATTCTAGATAGTAGTTCTTTGTCTGAGAAACAGCAGGTGAATATTTTTTGCCAAATTGTGGCTTGTCTCCTCACTCTGTTGCTGGTTTCCCTTGCTGTGCAAAAGCTTTTTAAGAAGAAGAGATCCCACTTGTTGATTGTTTGTGCTAGTTCACAGGCAAATGAGGTTTTGTTCACAAAATCTTTTCCTACCCCAATGTCTTCAAGAGTTCTGCCTAAACTCTGATCCAGCTGGTACAGCGTTTCTGTTTAAATATTTCGATGTTTAATCCATTTCAATTTTAGTTTAGTGCATGGTGAGAGATATAGGTCTAGTTTTAATCTTTGGCAGGTTGAAATCCAATTTTTACATTACATTCATTAAAGTGGCTATCTTTCTTCCAGTGAGGGTGTTTGGCTCCTTCATCAAAGATGAGGTGGCTGAGTGTGTGTGGAGTTGTTTCTACATCTTCTAATCTGTTCCACTGATCCTCAGGTCTGTTCCTTTGCCAGTACCATGCTGTTTTTATCATAGTAGCTTTGTAGTAGAGTTGCAGGTTGGGGATTGTGATACCCCCTGCCATGTCTCTGTTACCTAGAATAGCTTTTGCTCTTCTTGCTCTCTTCATGTTCCAGTGAATTTTTGGATTGCTTTCTCAAGGTCTGTGAAGTATGCTGCTCGGATTTCAATTGGGCTTGCATTGAATCTATATCACAGTTTTGGAAGTATGGCCATTTTCACTATGTTGATCCTAATTTGCCCTTTTTCTCTCTCAGTGAGTCTGTTGTTTATTTACAGAACAGCTATTGATTTTTGTGTGTTGACCTTGTATTCAGCTAATTTGCTGAATTTGGTTATTAAGTATAGAAGACTTTTGGTGGAGTTCTTGAGATCTTCTATATAAAGTATCATGTTATCTGCAAATAATTACAATTTGAATTCATTTCCTGTCTTTATCCTTTTATTTCTTTCTCATCTAATTGTTGTGGCTAATTTTTCCAAAACTATATTGAACAAGAATGGTGATAGTGTCTTGCCTTATTCCTGATTTTACTGTGAAGGATTTCAGTTTTTGAACATTTAGTATGATATTGGCTGTTGGTTTTTCATAGATGGCTTTTATCAGATTGAGGTAGAAATCGTCTATTCCAATTTTTGTAGGGTTTTTACCATAAATGAATGCTGAATTTTGTCAAATACTTTTTCTGCATCTATTGAGATGAGCATATGGTTTTTGTCCTTGCCTCTACTGATATAGCATATTACATTTATTGATTTGCTTATGTTGAAACATCCCTGGCATCCTTGGGATGAATCCAACTTGGTTAGGTTGTACTATCTTCTTGATGATCTTCTGAATTCTGTTTGCCAGTATCTTATTAAGGATTTTTGCATCTATGTTCATTAGTGGGAGTGGCCTATACTTCACTTATTCGGTTGGGTCTTACTCTGCCTTGGGGTTCAAAGTGATGCTTGCTTCCAGGAATGAATTTGGCAGTATTACTTCCCTTTCAATTTCACTGAAGAGTTTAAACAGTAGTGGCAGTAATTCCACTCTAAATGTCTTGTAGAATTCAGCAGTGAAGCCATCAGGACCTGGGCTTTTCTTAGTGGTAAGTTTTTAATTATGTTTCCAATTTCATTGATTGATATTGGGTTGTTTAGAATTTTTAGGTTTTCTTCGTTCAACTTTGGTAATTCATGTTTATCTAGGAATCTGTCCATTTCTTCCGTGTTTTCCATTTTATTGGCCTATTGGTTCTGGAAGTAGGTATTGATGAACCTCTGGATTTCTGCTGGGTCCATTGTAATTTCACCCTTTTCATTCCAAGTTGCATGGATTTGGGCCTTTTCTTTCCTTTTTCTAATAAGGTTAACTAAGGGTTTCACAATTTTTGGTTGTTGTTTGAAGAAGAAACTCTTGGCTTCCTTGATTTTTTGTATCATTCTCTTAGTCTCCATTTAATTAATTTCTCCTCTGATCTTTATAATTTCCTCCCTTGCATGAGCTTTGGGTTTGTCCTACTCTCATTTTTCTAGAGTCTTAAGGTTCAGCATCAGGTTGTTTAATTGGGCTTGCTCTGTTCTTCCAATATGTATATTTACTACTGTGAATTTCCCTCGTAGGACTGCTTCCATTGTATCCCATAGATTCCGATATGGTGTATTGTCATTGTCATTTAACTGAAGGAACTGTCTGATTTCTTCTTTAATTTCCTCTGTGACCCATTCGTTATTCAAAATTGTGTTGTTCAATTTCAATCTGTTTATGAAACTTTTGCAGTTTCTTTTACTATTGATCTCCAATTTCATTGCACTATGGTCTGATAATATACAGGGGATGACTTCAATTTCTTGGCACTTAAATATGTTCTTTGAGTGAGTATGTGGTCTATTTTGGAGAACAACCCTGGTGCATCTGAAAAGAATGTGTATTCTAATTTTGTGGAATGCCACACTCTGTAAATTTCTGTTAAGTTCATTTGTTCAAGAGTTTGATTGAGTTCTAGTATTTTGTTGCTTAGTTTTTGTCTAGTTGATCTATCTACTTGTGACAGTGGGGTTTTGAATTAGTGCTTATATGATTTTTCATGTCCCTTAGTATTTGTTTTATATAGTTGGGCATACTAGTGTTTGGCGCATAGACATTTATGATTGTCATCTCTTCCTTTTGGATTGTTCCCTTTACAAAGCTGTAGTATCCTTCTTTGTCTCTCTTAATCAGTGTTGATTTGAAATCCACTTGATCTGCCAAGAAGATAGCTACTCCTGCTTTTTTTCATGTTACCATTGCAAAGAGTATAGTTTCCCTCCCTTTAACTTTCAGTCTATGAGTTTCTTTTTGATATAAGTGTGTTTCTGGTATGGAGCATATTGTTGGATCTTGCTTCTTGACTAATTCTGCCAGTCTATTTTTTTATTGGTGAATTGAGACCATTAATACTGATGGGTATAACAGATACATATTGACTTATCATTCCCATGACTTTTTCTTTTTGTTGGATTCTCCCCCTTTGCATTTAATTTCTTGTTGTGCCCTATGGATTCATTCTGCTCAGCTTCCTGTGGATGTGATCCTCATTGTCTTTTCCTAGGGTATTGCCTTAAATTTTTTGGAATGCTGGCTTGGTATTCATGAAATTCCTGAGGTGCACTTTGTCATGTAAGTATCTTATTTATCCCTCAATTTTAAAGATAGTTTTACAGGGTACATCAATCTGGGTTCGAGGCTGTTTTCATTTTGGGCTTGGAATATGTCACTTCAAGCTCTTGTTGCCTTGAGGGTTTGCATTGAGAAGTCTGCTGTGATTCTGATGGTCTTTCCTTTGTATATGATTTGATTCTTTTCTCTACCTGCTTATAGAACTTTGTTCTTCTGTTGGGTTTCTGGAATCTTAAACACTACATGGCTATGTGTAGATTTTTTTTTGGTCAAGGCTAGTTGGAGTCGTATATGACTCACTTATCTGTATGTCAAGTCCTTTTCCCCTGCTTAGGAAGCTTTTTGCCATCACTTCTGTGAGGTTTTCTTTTTTCTGTCATCTGCACTCTCTGGTTTCTACATTGACTCTAATCAGCCTTATGTTATTCTTCTTTGCATTGCCTAGCAGCTGCTGGATTGATTTCTAGAGGTCCGTTCCAATTTTAAAGCAATTTTTCTTTTCCTGGTCACTACTTGCCATCATATCTTCTATGTCTCAATTATGTCCTCACATTGGCTCATTCTGCTGCATAGACTTTCACTGGAATTTTTAATCTCCTGGAAATCTGTTTGCATCTGTTTTATGGATTCCATTTGTTTCCTATGTAGAGATTCCACCATATTCCTCATCTCCTCTCTGGATTTATTAATTATGTCTTTCACTATCGGCACAATCTTCTGCTGTTATCTAGGAAATTATTTCTTATTTCATTTTTTCCAGATCTTCTTTTGTTGCCAGTTCAGGGAGTCCAGGTGGTTGAGTACCAGAGTGTTCCATATCATTTCCCTTTGGGGTTGCTGTGGGAGGTCTGGAGGTCTGGGTTTGAGACATTTTTACATGGCTTCTCATTTTGAGTGGGTGGGTGTGCTGTTGGCACCCACACATGTCACCTCCTCTGTCCTGGGAGCAATGGTGCGATAGCCCGAAACCTCCTCCTCTTCACTAGGTGTGGTGGCAGGTTGACCTATAAGCCTCCTCCTCTGTTCTGGGACTGATGACATCTTGACCTGGAAGCCTCCTCCTCTGTGCTGGGAGTGGTGGCACGTTGGCCCAGAAGCCTCCTCCTGTGTGCTAGGAGTGGTGATACCACTGTTTTTGCTTTGATATTTTTGGTTTAATTTCTGGGTTGATATTTGCATATTGCTTATTCTGAGTATCTTTATTGCTAGTATTTAGAATCCTTGTGGAATGATTACTTCTCAGAAGGGTCTTCCAGGTGTAACTGGTCTTTGGGCTTTGAATCTCTAATGCCCCTTAGGCAATCTTTGTTTTGGTATATCAGGAAGCACAATTCACTAGAAAAATCCTGTCAACTTTACTCAAATAATACAAACAGCATCAACTATAGCATGAAACACAGCTTAGAAAAAGGGGAAATTGTGCTAGCTCTTACTTTGGTAACTTTAAGTGCATGAACTAGACTTGTGGTAATATATCAAAATCAAGGACCAAATAGAAATATGTTTGCAGTAAATAAGCCCTTCAGTATAGCAAATTTACCCTCCAGGATCATTTCTTAGAAAGAGTTGGGGGGAGAGAAACAGAAGGAGGTGGAAAGGTTTGAAATAGGGCTAGAGGACACAGGAAGATCATGAAACCATTGCAAAACTGGTGAGGACAGGAGGAAAAGAGAGAATGAAGGAACAAAAACAAGAAGAGAACAAACTAACAGCAACAGGAAAGCTAGAAACTGTATTCACTCTGGTATAAAATTAAGAACAATCAAGGAAAAATAAGGAATAGGACAAAAACAGGAACAAGAAAGAGAGAAGTGAAAAAAAGAAGAAAGGAGAAAGGAAAAAATGACCCCTTTAAGGTATGTCTCTGTTGTCACTGGTATCCAGTGTTAGCACCAGCATGCAGATCCACGTCAATTTATCTGAGAGAGCCAGCCAGAGTACACTGAGATTCAGGCTGGTTTCTGGCTACAAGGCCAGAATTGAATTCCCTGACCTCATAGGGTTTTCAACTCTGCAAGGTTCTACTGCAGGTTGGAGCCATGCTTTCCCCCACAGCAACTCTAGTTTCCAGTAGGAGATGCTGATCCACCCAACTCTCCAACTGCTGTAGTCCCCTGTGTCTTTATAACAGTGGATCCGTTTGCTCTCCCAGTGGGCTTCAGTTTTCAACAACGAGCCTCAGAGAGGCCCTCTCTCTGTTGCTCACCACTGCACTATCTTCTGGAGCTCATAACACTGGCCTTTCTGGCCACAGGCACCTCTGCTGTGAGGAAGGTTTGGGAGCACCCCTTGCAGTCCTGGCAGGGTCGGCCCTCAGTCCTCATGCAATTGAATTCTTTAGTCTTGATACAGTTATTTCCCTGAGGAGCAATAGGTTATAGACTAGTATAACCATTATGGAAATCAATGTGCAGATTCCTCAAAAAACTAATAAGAGCATACATATTTGACTCACCTATTTCTCTTCTGAATAACTTCTCCAAAGTATTAAAGACATCAAATTACAGTCATATATGCACTATATGACCATGTGCTAGGGTATAATGAAACAACAAAATACCGAGGAAACAAATCAAAAGGAATCCACTCAGTTGATCTTGTCAAGATCAACTAAAACATTAAAAATACCTGTACACTAAAATATTCTCCAACTAGTTACAAATGAAATGAGTTTGTAAGAACACTGATGTTTGAAATGCTAATGTCATTCTGCATTTTTATAATATTAAAATGTCAAAAAAGATTGTTGAAGAATTTAGGATGAACCAAGAGATAAGGAAATTCTTAATCCCTATATTCTCCTGCTTTGAGTCTATCATTTCAATTCCTAGGAAAAGAGTGAAAACTGATACAGTTGAACATTCTGCAAGGTAAGGGCAAAAGTCTATGGACATTAATCTGCATTTAATACACTGAACATATGGATCATTCATTCAACTATGGCATGTCCAAGTGTGATTTTTTCCTTCATTAAATTCATTGGGACCTTAAGATCCTTCTGATGGTAGACTGTGCACCTCCAGACATGCTGTGATGAAGATACCTACATAGAAAAAGATTTACACATTATACCACAGTGATATATGGGCACACACGCTTATAGTGGCCCAGTTTGTAATAGCTAAAGTTTAAAAACAGCCCAATGGCCCATCAACTGGAGACTGGATAAAGAAGATGTGTTGTTTTTATAAAATGGAGTTCAACTCAGCCTTGAAGATTGAGAAACTGGACACAGGTTTAGCTAAATGCATGCACATCGAGGCTATAAACATGTGAAATGAAAGGGACATGTGTAACTATTGAATAGTTTCTTTGGTGTGAGAAACAAAGTGTAAATGAGGATCAAAATGTATAATAGATAATGTGAAATGGGATGAAAAGGTCTAAAGGGGAAGGGGAAGTGGGTGGGGTAGAGGAGAGGAAAGAAGTGAAAAAATAAATGTGAAAAAAGGAAAGAATGGAAACAAAATCTTTGTAAATAGGGAGGTGTGTAGGGGTTTCAGGGAGGGAAGGGGAACAGGAAAAAAATAAGAACTAAGATCTACCATATAAAGGTACAAATTCACAATGATGAGTGTCATCATATTATATACCTAAAATGTACCAATAAACTTAATGAATAAAAAAAATTACAGAAACATCCTCTGAGAAAAATGTTGTAAGTGAATAACTTGAGGCAAAATTATCAAAAATGCAAAATCAAATCTGCACACAAATTAAATAAGTAAAATTCTCATTAAAATCATGACTGATATCTGGAAGGGAGGCTGCTACAAGAGATGCACAGGATCAAACTATATTCTATGGATCTACAAAACTACATCAAAGTCCAAAGTTTTGTGAAATTAATGAGTACTATTAAAAATATAATTTAAAGGGCTGGAGATTTAGCTCAGTGCTTCCACCACCTGCCTCGCAAGCACAAGGACCTGAATTTGATCCTCAGTACCAAAAAAAATAATAATCATCATCATCATTTTTTTAAATGCCATGTAACACAGGTGAATTTGGTGAATGGATAGTTTAGCAGATTCCTTTCCACTTGACATCTGAACCCACACGGAGAAGATGAAGAAAATTAGTTCTTGGGTTTTCTTACTTGTGAGGTTTTTGATTACTGACTCAGGCTTATGTTTTATTGGTCTGCTTAGGCATTCTGCTTCTTCTACATTCGGGGTTCTGGGGTGTTGTGTTTCCAGTACTAAGTCCACTTCTTGGATGTAATGGACATATGTCCATTCGGGGCCTAAAATCGTTCACAATAATCCCTTATGATCTTTATCATTTCTCAAGTTTATATTGTATTGTGTGTTCTTGCTCTTCTCATTTTATTTATTCGAATTTTCTTTTCTGTATTAAAATTACCTAAGGACCTGTCAATTTTGTTTTGCCCTCTAAAAGATCAATTTTCTGTTTTCTTGACTTTTTTCTCTTGTTTTGTATTAAATACTTGATTTGTTAATGTACTAATCTGTATTACTTCCTTCTTTCTGCTATCTTGGAGCTAATAATGTTCTTTTTCTCATTCCTTTTGTGAATATCTGGTTATTTTTGTGAGATATTTCTTCTCTTTTAGAATGTCAACTTTTATTACAGTAAACTTTCCTCTCTGTTCACCTTTCCAGTGTTCCATGTATCTGGTAAAAAGTGAAAGTCAAAAAAATCAGAAAATCATAAAACAATATCAAGAAATGAAGAAAACTATGAAAAAGAAAAAAGTTAATAAAGTATATCAATAGATGTTTTCAAATGAAAAAGAAAATGGCCAATAGGTACATTCCACAGTTCTTAAAATGACTAATCAGCAGAAAAATACAAATCCAAAGACCTTCAATATATCACCTCACATATGTTAGAATGGCTGCTGTGGAACAGACCCAGAATAATAAATGTCAAAGAGGAAGAAGAGAAAAGGCAGCCTTATGCACTTTTGTTGAGACTCTAAATTTGTAGCGTGGCTATAGGCAGGGAACCTGGCACATCCAGCCCGTGCCAGCCAGGCACATCCATGGATGCCGAAGAGGGGTCCCCAGTCATAGGGAGCCTGCCCCATCCAGCCCAGGCCCCCCACCCTGTCAACGATCCACTTAGGTTGCCTGCAGGACCCTGACCTCCTCTAGCTTCTTGGCTGTACTGCCACCTGGTTCCACACTACAAAGACACAGGGGAAACCAGACCAGCAGACCACTGTACTGGGTAAGTTGGAGGGATTATTACTTCCCTTCGGAACCAGGACTATCTTCAGGGGAAGGGCAGCTGGAACCTGCAGTACAAACCTGCAGAGTTCAACCCTACAGTGAGACAGGGAGCTCAACTTGGGACTTGCAGCCAGAAATCTGCCTGAATCTCATGGGTCTGTGACTGGCTTGCTGAGACTCATTGACTTATATCTGCACACTCCTACCCACGTTGTCTATTGTGATAGCAGAGACCTACTCTGAAGGAGGCCCTTCAATTTCATTTTTATTTTTTATTTCCAGTATTAGTATTATTGATTTGTTTTTTCTCCTCTTATCTTAAAATTTTTTTCCTACTGTTAGCAAATTTTTTTCTCTCCTTTTCTTTCTTTTTTCTTTTCTCTTTCCTTTCTCTCCCTCTCTTACACTCACTCTCTTGCTGTCCCACATTGTTCATCTTCCATTTTGTTCCTGTTCTGGTCCTCATTCAGATTTCTGCTTCATTTTTCTATTATTCTATTTTTCCTTCTCTCACATGTGTCCTCTGGCCTCACTGCTAATTTTCCCCTATCCTTCTACCTATCAATATGTCCCTCCCCAACTCCTTCTAACTCCCCATCCTGAAGGGTAAAGTTGTTATATTGAAGAGATTTTTACAGTATAAACATATGTTGGGGAGCCAATCCCAGCACCCAGAATTAGGATTCCCCTACCGCCATTCCAGCACTCCTAGGGCAGAGGAGGTGAGCTGCACAGGGGCCTGCATCACACCACCCACCCCGTGGAAATGAGAAGACATGTAAAAAAATCTCAAATACAGACTCCAGATTACCTACGTCAACCCCAAAGGGAAATGAGATGGCACAATCTAATACTCAACTACCTGGACTCCCTGAATTGGCAAGAAAAGAGGATTTTGAAAAAATGAAATCAGAAATAATTTCTCAGATAACATCAAATATTATGCCCATAGTGCAAGAGGTGATTAACAAATCTAGACCAGGCAAAGATTAAAAATAAAAGAGGACCTAAGAAGCATTATGGAATCCCAACATAGGAAACAAATGGAATCCTTAAACAGATGCAAACAGATTTCCAGGAGATTAAAAACTCTATTGAAAGTCTATGCAGCAGAATGAACCAATGTGAGGACAGAATTTCAGATACAGAAGATAAGATTGCAACTAGTGACCCGGAAAAGAAAAATTGCTTCAAAATTATAAGGGACCATGAGAAATCAATCCAGCAGCTGCTAGACAATGCAAAGAAGAATAACATAAGACTGATTGGAGTCATTGAAGAAACAGGAGAGAGTGCAGATGACATAAAAAAGCTGTTCACAGAAGTAATGTCAGAAAAATGTCAAGCAGGGGAAAAGAACTTGACATACAGATAAGTGAGGCATATAGTACTCTAAACAGCCTTAATAAAAATAATCTACACATAGCTATATAATAGTTAGGATTCCAGAAATCCAACAGAAGAACAAAGTTCTACAAGCAGTTATAAGAGAAAAGAAACAAATCACATACAAAGGAAAGTCCATCAGAATCACAAAAGACTTCTCAGTGCAAACCCTCAAGGCAAGAAGTGCTTGAAATGATGTATTTCATGTCCTAAAGGAAAACAGCCTCCAACCCAGATTGATGTACCCTGCAAAACTCTCTTTCAAAATTGAGGGACAAATAAATACTTTCATGATAAAGAGAACCTTAGGAAATTCATAAATACCAAACCAGCACACCAAAAATTTTAGACAATACCCTAGGAAAAGACAATGAGGATCACAATACCAGGAAGCCCAGCAGAATGCATGTGTTGGGTGGGACAAATTAAACACAAAGGGGGAGAATCCAACAAACAGAAAAAGTCATGGCAAGGCTTTTAAAACTTTTAACTTCACCTCCCTAATGAGTGTATAATTCTATCGTGTTATTTTACTGATTAGTATTTTTCTGATTCTAGGGTTGCACACATTTCCTTGTGCTGTACTGGCTATTTATCATCTTCTTGTGTCTAATTTTAATTGGTTTTTCTATTAATGAGCTGTAAGAGTTCTTTATATATTTTGGTCATAGGTTATATGCATTGTAAATATGGCCTGTTTAAGGACTACTTTTCATTTTAATGATGTCATTTAAAGTTCTAAATTTTGATGGAATCTCATTTATCAATTTTTTTCTTTTATTCATCACTTTTTCTCTATCCTAGGAAGTTCTTACCTACCCTAAATTCATAAACATTTTCCCTTATACTTTCTTCATAAAGTTTTATAGTTTTAGTCTTTCATATTTTAGTTCATATATCCTTTCAAGTTATTTTTAATGTATGGAAATTAAGGGTTGAAGTTAACTTTTTATATATGGTTACCAGGTGTTCTAGAGCCACTTGCTGAAAACACTCTTTTCCTTAGCTCTTGAATTGAGCTTATAGTCTATAAAATTTTAATGTTAAATAATCTTTCAAAACTCTGTGGATGATATATATGTGGTTCTATTTCTAGATCCTTTGTTTTATTCCAATGATCTATAGGTTGTTCCTTACACCAACACTGCCTTGATTACTGTAGCTTAAGAAGAAGTCTTATAATTTGGTAGCAAATGTTTTCTAATACTGTTCTTTTTTTTCTTTTTACTTTTCTAGGTCCTTTGTACTCCTACATAACTTTTAAATTTCAATATCTGATTCTTTATTTATAGGAAGTATACATAGACCTGAATTTTTTAATATACCTTGTGTTTTCTAATACTGCTAAATTCAAATACAAGTTCTAGGGACTCCTAGAGATTTCTTAGTGTTTTCTCTGTAGATGATCATTTCATCTACATATAAAGATTTTGCTTCTACCTTGCCAATCCTATTCTAATTGTGTCATTTTACTGCCAGACTATTTTTGTTTAGCCCTATGTTTCAAAATTTAATGGACAGATGAAGAGTAGGCATATTTTCCCTTGTTCCCCACCTTAGGGGAAAAGCATTGTATCTTCTCCATTCATATAACACGTTTTTGCTGGAAGTATGGAGTATAAGTCTTTAATCTGTTGAGAAGCTTCTCTTCTACTTCTAGTCTCCTAATAGCTTTTACCATGAACAGCTGTAGAATTTAGTCTGATACTCTTTCTCCAACTAGTGACAGGATCATATGGCTTTTCCTTTCCTCTGATAAAATCATAATTTCTTGGGGTAGATCTTCTAATCCTGAACAAACACTGCCATCCTTCTAATAAAACCACTTTCTACATACTGCCAGATCTGACTTCTAATAGTTTGTTTTGTTAAACAAATTTCTATCTATGTTCATACTTTTTTCTTTTATTATCTTTATCCAGATTTAGGATTAACACAATGTTGATTTCCTAAAATGAGAGGGAAAGAGTTCCTTTTTCTCTCTGCTTTAAATGTTTCTTTTTTTTGTTTTAAATGTTTGATATAATTTATCAGTTAAAACATATGAGCCTGTTGTCATATAGGTAGGTTTTCAAACTAGGAATATACTTTCTTTAATGGGTGTTATTCAAATTTTATATTTCCTCCAGGGTTAGTTTCATTAATTTATCTTCCAAGGTACTTCTTAGAAGTTGTCAAATTTATTTCAAAACAAATTTTTGTAATATGCTTTCTATATTCTTTTAAATTCTGTAAAGTCTGTGGTAATGTCTCCTCGATCTTGATATTGTAATTTTAAAAATGTATAATTGATATTGTGTAATAGGAAGAAAAGGTCTAAAGGAGCAGGGGAAGTGGTAGGGATAGGGGAAAGGAAAAGAAAAAAATATGAGAAAACAAAAAATGGAAACAAAGTCTTTGCAAATAGGGAAGGGTGGAGGGGGTGAATGGAGGGCAGGGGAAGGAGAAGAAATAAGAACCAAGATACTCATGTAATGGTCCAAGATCCCAATGATGTATGTAACTGTATTTTATACCTAAAATGCACTAACAAACTTAATGAGGGAAAAAAGCATATGCTGGGGTTTCCTCAATTTTGATTTAATTCACACAGTTAAAGGTGATAGATCAATAACTACCACAAAATGTCATTCTCTAAGATGTACTTGATGCTATGGTGTTGCTGATTGTATCACTCGGGGTAAGGTATTGTTATTGATCTAGTCAGTGGTCCTTCCTGGTATAATTAAAATGAGATAGCCTCAGAGTCATTAGAGACTCGAAACCTAAAGACCAGCTATATCTGGAAGACACCACTGAGAAGCAATCATTCCATAAGGGTTCTAATTACAAGCAACAAATATACTTACTGTGAACAATTTCGAAGTATCAACCCAGGAGCTAACCAAGGACAGTACCAAGGACAGTACCAAAAACAAAAAGGAGAAGACATTTCAGGAAGGCACAAACTCAGATTTCCACCCCACCAATGGTAAACCACGGGGAAACAAGGTGGAAAAGTCTGATAATCAACCACCTGGACACCCTGAACTGATAGCACAGGAAGTAACAAAACAGATGAATGAGGCTCTAGAAAAATTCAAAGCATAAATAATCTCCCAGATATCTACAGAGATGGTGAGCAGAGTAAAAGACATGATTAGAGGCTCTAGAACAGAAACAGATTAAAAAATATAGATGAGCTCAGAAACATGCTGGAAGCCATGAATACCCAGCATAAGAAAGAAATGAAAACCATGATTGCTCAACATAAGAAAGAAATGGAATCCATGAAAAACATTCAAACAGATATTCAGGAGATTAAAAACTCCACTGAAAGTATGCATAGCAGATTAAGGGAATCTGAAGATAGAATATCAGATATAGAAGACAAGATCGCAGTTAAGAACCACAAAAACAGAGATTTCTTAAAAATAGTAAGGGACCATGAGAAATCAATCCAGCAGCTGCTAGATGATGCAAAGAAGAATAACATAAGGCTGATAGGAGTCCATGAAAAAACAGGAGAAAGTACAATTGACATTAAAAAAACTGTTCACAGAAGTGATAGTGGAAAACTTCCCCAACAGAGGTAGAGATTCAGACATACAGATAAGTGAGGTATATAGAACTCCAACTAGCCATAATCAAAAAAAATCCACATCTAGGCATATAATAGTCAAGATGCCATAAACCCAACAGAAGAACAAAATCCTACAGGCAGTTAGAGAAAAGAAACAAATCACCTACAAAGGAAAGCCCATCAGAATCACAGCAGACTTCTCAACACAAACCCTCAACTCAAGGAGAGCCTGGAGTGAAGTATTTCAAGCCCTAAAAGAAAATAACTTCCAAGCTACACTGATGTATCCTGAAGAATTATCTTTCAAAATTGATGGGGAAATTAGATACTTCCATGATAATGAACACCTGAGAAATTTCATGAACACCAAACTAGCACTCCAAGCAATTCTAAACAATATCCCAGAAAAAAACAATGAAGTTCACAACTCCATGAGGCCCAACAGAGGGAAGCCACCAGGCAAGGTAAGAAACTAAAGGGAAAGGGGAAAAAATAAATAAAAGAGCCCACCAAAGTAAAACATCATTACAAGGATGAATCAATATCTATCAATTATAACCATCAATGTTAATGGCCTCAATTCACTAATCAAAAGAGACAGAATGGATTAAGAAGCAAAGTTCAACAATATGCTGTATACAAGAAACACACTTAACTCAAAAAGAAATTCATAGACTGAAAGTAAAAGGATAATACAGTGACTATAGAACATGGTATAAATGTTCCTCAAAAAACAAAAGTAGAACTACCATGCCATCTGGGAATCCTACTTCAGGATATTCATGAAAAAAACACAGAAAAGGATCTTTACAGATCTGCATGTCCATGTTCATAGCAGTGATAGTCACAAAATCCAACATATGAATATAGCAGTGTCTATTGCTAAATGAATGGATAGCCAGAGTAACACATATGTAATGTTATGTATAACTATCATTCAATTTTATTGTATATTATAATATATGATAAGTTGGTAGGTAGTATATAATACAGTACCTCTGTTCATAGTGCTTCTGCTTGTGAACAATGCAGTTCATGAAGAGAAGCATTCAGCAAACTTTTGCTGTTTCTCAAACTTCGTATAAAGTGTGGAACACAAGCACGGCCATCTTCCCCAGAGTCATGGAAAAACTTAAGTGTATGATCCCAGGTACCACTCAGAGATGCTGTCATATTAATTACAATAATCATAATCTGCTTATATGCTAAAATATTTCATTGTATATATTATTTATAAAGTACATATATGGAATATTATTTACCCTTAAATAAGCATGTTATACTGTTATTTATGATGATATAAGTGAACCTGAAGGATATATTACTGTAGGTATGCCTCATAATGCCTTATCTCCCTTATACATAGGATATAAAATAGTCTCACAGGAAAGGAGAGCAGAATTGTGCCAATCAAACCCTGTAAGATTGGATATGCAAGAAAAATGATTAATGCATTTTATACAGCATAGTAGCTACACTTAAGATGATATTGTATACCTGGAATTTTCTAAAACATTATATTGCATACTAACATTGGCAAAAATGGTAGACCTTAAATCTTCTAACCACAATAATAAGTGAGAGAAAATATTGATTAACTGAGGTGATAGATGTATTAATTCAATTGTAATGATAATTCCATAGTATGTACACATATCAAAACAACAAGACTATGCTTTAAGTATATATGATTCATTAATAGAACTGGAAAAATACAGCTAATAATACTATTGGTACTAATAAAATCAGACTACCTCTAACAACATTTCTTGGTGGTTTTTCCTTCCTGTAGAATATATTTCTGTAAAGATTGACAGATTATTATGTTTCAAATTCTTATGGGTTTATTAGTAAATGTTTGGAGAAATTTTTATGTATATTTTTGTTATCAATTTATAATCCACTTCCTCACTGTCAGGTATGTCTTCTATATGATTTAAGTCCCAAGACATATATAGAAAAGTGTGTTATGAACCCATGTGCTGTCTATTTTGGAGAACGTTCCATGAGTACATATCTATGGGGATATGTAGAGAAATCTCACATCTGTTTTCTCTTTTCTGTTTCTGTTCTGATACACATTCCAGCAATCGCCCCTTGAAAACTAGATGATAAGCAGGACTTACATTAGGAGCAAACCAGGCTGAATTTGCATTTGAATCAATGTTTATATTGACTAGTTCTGAAAGTTAAGAACCTGTAGGACAATTGATATAGTTCCTTGATACTACAAAACACTGATGAAAGAAATCAAAGGAAATCAAAACACAAAGTATCCCACCACAGCTGTGAATAGGAAGACTCATTATCATTAACATGTCTTATCTCCTCTGATTTATCTACATATTCAAATATAATCTAGAAAACAACCCATTGTTTTATTGGCACAAGCTGAGGAGCTGGTCCAAGAATTTGTATCAAAATACAGAAGAACTAGAATAACTAAAATAATGTTTAAAAAGTCCAAAGTTGAAGAACTCATGCTACTGCCTTTTTATACATAGCATAACATGCACTGTTGGAGAAAATGTATATGTAAACATATGAATAGATAGTCCAAAAATAGATCCACACACTGATTGTTTTAGAGCTTGCAGAGAGATACAGAAATACAAACCTTTTTGGAAACAGTGCTGAGGTAATTAGATGTCCACTGCAAAAAGTAAACATTGATTGTTACCTTACACCACAAACAAAAGTTAACACAAAAATGACTTGCAGACCTATGGTTTAATAACCAAAAACTAAAGGGATAAAGGAGAACATCAGGGAAGATTTTTGTGACTTTGGGTTGCACAAAAATTTCCTAAACATGGCAAAAATGACTGACAAAAAAATGAAGTTATTACTTGTACTACATAAGAACTGAAACATTTTATTGATCAGATACTTTTAAGAGAATGAGAAAACAAATCACTGATGGGGGGAAATATATGCAAATCATAAAGCTGGTAGAGAATTTGTTTCCAGGATGTATAATAAACTCAACTTTCAGTAGTATGAACTCAATAAATAATGAGCAAAAAAACATTTAAACAAGATATACAAAAGAAAATTAAACACACGGAAAGATGCTCAATATTATTAGTCATTTAAACATGAAAATTAAGGCCATAAAAAGATATCATTACACACCAATTCAGATGACTAAAATTTAAATAACTCTTCAACACCAAGTTCTGACAAAGAGACAACCTGAAAATATCATTTTTGCTGGTGGAAAACAAAGTTAAACAGTTTGGCCATTTCCTACAGTGAGTCAAATATGCGTTTACGATAGAAACTATGTCTACTATTCCTATATATTTATCCATGTAGCAAAAACTTATGATTAAGTGAAAGCTTATCCATTAACATACATTATGTATTATCATGTTAGAACATTTTCGTTCATAATTTCAAATATCTGAAAAGAACCAAAATATCCAAATTGGAAAAGGTTTTAAAGGGGTCAAACAAGCTATGAGATGTCTGTAAAATGGAACACTATTCAGCAGTAAAATTAAATCTGGTAATATCTATAGGAATGCTCAAAGACTTCAAACACATTATAAGAAGCCAAATTCAAAGGGCTAAATACTGTGTGGCTCATATTTATTAATACAACATTTTGGGAAAAGCAAAACTAGGACAGATATGTATGAGTATTTTCCAGGACATAATGGAGTGAGACAAATTGACTACAAAAGCAGTATGTAGCAAGAAAATATTTTAGGGTGATAAACATTGAAAACTTTTGAATGTGATGGTTCCATGACAGTGGGTACTTGTCAAAACACTACAATTCCAACTTGGCTCCTTATGGCTTTCTGAAACAAAACATCAAATTGTAATAAAGAACTTCAATCTGGTTTCCTCATCAACTGGATCTCATTGTTTAAAAAAAAAAATGTTCACTGATGATACTTTTAGCTGAACATAATAGCACCTTCTATCCAAAAACTCTGAACTGAAAACGCATAGATTTTGAACCTGAGGAATAGAAGTAATCCTAAAACAAAGGTCATAGTGCAGCTAACAAATGTGCTATAGTGATGAAAAAATGAACATGACAAGTTCAAAACTTCTTTAGTTCCAGAAATTATCTGAGCGTTAGACATCTTCTTTCTCATGAATGTGGGTCATAGAAAATTTCCAAAAGTACCTTCTTTCTTCTTTAAAAAGAAAGTATCCACTTTTTTAAAAGTCCTATTTTAATCTAAACAGAAAAAAGCAAATTAGAAGGTATACTGTGCTTAGGTTTCTAATTATCTTCACACATAAAAGAACAAAAAGTGGTGCTTTTTCCACATCTTCCACAAACTCTACTACAATAGTTACAGCACAAAGGATAACTGGTACTTCTTCTTTAATGGTTTTGTATAAATAAAGAGATGCAGCCCTAAACATCTGGTGAGGTGACAGCATTATTCTTCCTTATGATTTAGTGCATGTTTCTTCCATCAGAATTAGTAACAGCTTCTTTCCATAGTTAAATTCTTACACCAGAGTTTTTCCATAGACTTTTGGATCTCTGAATTTCTCAAAGTGTATATTAAAGGATTTAACATAGGAGTAACCAGGGTATAAAAAATGGCTATGAATTTATCAAAGGGAAAGTTGGAGACAGGTCTAACATACATGACAATACAGGGAATGAAAAAGAGGACAACCACAGTGATGTGAGAGGTGCAGGTAGAAAGGGCCCTGCGCCTCCCTGCCTGACTGTGAGTTTTAAGGGAGTTTAGGATGATTCCATAGGAGATAAGGAGGAGGATGAAGACCACCGTACAGATGGCTCCACCATTGGCCGCCACAGAGAGGCCAATAAGTTCCATGTCAGTGCATGCAAGGTCTAGTAATGGGTACATGTCACAGAAAAAGTGATCAATGGCATTGGGGCCACAGAAGGGGAGATTATACACAAACACAAGTTGAATCACAGAGTGTGTAAAACCTCCAGCCCAGGACACTACTAAAAAAATGATGCAAACCTGTCGGTTCATGATGGCCAAATAATGCAGAGGCTTACAGATGGCCACATAGCGGTCATAGGCCATTGCCACCAGAAGGAAGATCTCAGCACCAGCAAATAAGTGCTCTGTAAAGATCTGGCCCATGCAGGCTGGGAAAGAAATGGTCTTCTTATCACTGAGCAGGTTCATCAGCAACTTGAGTGAGAAGACAGTGGAATAAACAGCATCTATGACTGACAGATTTGCAAGGAAGAAGTACATTGGGGAGCCCAAGGAAGGGCTGGCAAGGACAGTCACCATGATGAGCAGGTTGCCCAGCATTGTCACAGTGTAAAGGAGTAAAAATATGACAAATAATGCTTTTTGTGCACTGGGATCCTGAGTGAGGCCCAGGAGGACAAATTCTGTGACATTGTTACTGGGCCCCATTCAGTCTTCTAGAAGGCTGCTTCAGAGATGCAAGCTCCGGAGAACAGAACCTGCAAAGAAAGTGTGAACAGGAAAATGGCACAGTGTGTCACTAGTGTGTCTTCATCATCATATCTTCCACCATGGTGAACACACAGTTCACATTGAGTAAGCATCAACTCTGATCCTCTTCCAAATAGCCCGCTAGCCCTGTTGATAATTCTAATTGACCCTGAATGATTTTGTTGGGCCCACAAATCAGAGGTTAATTTTCAGTGGATATCTATAGAGGAGAAAGATTCGGGCATCATGGTCATTCATACATTACACTCCTTCTTTCAAATATGTTACTGCATGACACAGATATCAGAAAGGACAGAGAGGAGAAAGACTTTTGCTTTCAAGAAACCTACTCTCTACCCATGGAAATGAACACTAAATATATTCACTAACACAGATTCAGTCTTTCACATTGATATATTTGTAGGGAATAATGTTATAAGACAATCTGTGTCACACCAAAAGTGAAATCTATCCCAGAAGGCCGAGGTCAATAACATGATACTGCAGTATGAGCCTTCTGTCATGCAAATCCAAAAGGACTGTGAGTCTTTTAAAATCCCTTATTTGGGCCGGGGATTTAGTTCAGTGGTTTCGCCACCTGCTGTGCAAGGGCAAGAACCCAAGTTAGATCCCAGGTACCAAAAAAAAAAAAATCCCTTATTCAATATTAACAGCCTAAACTGGGACTGTACAATAAATTACAAAACTACTCAGCACACTGCTCCTTGTAGCAAAAACTTGTATGACTCTGGGTTTCTGCTTTTTTGAGAGCTCTGATTCTTTTCATTTCATTCTTGCTTGTACCAAATTCCTAACAAGTTTATATACACCCTCTTGATTTTAGTAAATTTTTTAACTAACCTGAACTGACCCATGACTGTCACTGGTTACTGCACTAGCACCTAGTACTGCTTTATTTTCAGAACTCCTTGGTGAAGTAGGTAGTGAAGGAGAATGAAAAGAAAACCTAAACAGAGATGTAGAGAACAGTAGGTGAGAGGTTTTTATGTAATGCTTAAGTATTGAGAGTGCTCTGAAATAGAACATCACTACATAGACTCTGAAAATATTCCCGACTGAAGGGATAAGTTCATACTCAGAGATGGCATAGATTTGAGTCATTTTTTAAATGCAATTAAATGCTGCAGTCTTCACATTGAAAACCAAAGGGACTGGACTAGACAATCTCAGAATCTGTCCAATTAAGCTATGTACAACAGTATCAGTACAGTGTTCAAGTCTTTTCATGTCTTGACATTTTCTTCTTTTTTCACATTTACATAAGCAAATAAAAGTTTTCCAGCCCATCACAGGGTCCTGAAAAAAGCTAAACAGTGGCAAATTGGGTATTACAACTACAGTAATCAAATAATACCTCTAGATTTCTCATTCAGTATGAACCTAGACAGAATCTAAGACATCCACTGGGAGAGAGCATATCACAGTCAAGAGTAGCGTGCATCCTGGAGAGGCAGCACTTGGGTTCCAGTCCTAGATTAATTCTGTTTCTATCAAGGTGACACTTAGCAATGTAATAAATGTTCCTGTGTTTCTATTTCATCATTTTTAGCATGAAGATACTCAGAGCTTCTGCTCCTGGAGTTATTATTATACATTCAGTTTCTAGACTACTGTGTAGTACCAAGTAAAATTCAAGTAACTGATACCTAATTTTAACATATTTGAATGGCCCACTGTGAGTATTGTATCAGAGCAGGTCACCAGAATCTCTCAGGTGAATAAGAATTATTGACATAGGACAGGAGATGAAGAATGGTACAGATGTAACTCATGAACCCTTTTGGGGGAATAAGTTAAAATTCTATGTCTTCGGATTACATATTTTATTATATAAGTACTAGCAATATTTATGTATATACAATTGTATTTTGAATAGGAGGAAGCAGGAGGATCCAACGCACGTGGTTGTGGTAGTAAGAGGAAGCCTTGCTGAAAAAGTCCAAGCTGCCTTTGAAGCCACCTGTAATGACACTTCCACCTGTCTCATTTACAGTACTGTTTGCCTGACATTCAAGAAATCTGCCTTTCTTGAACCTTTGTAGAGAAAAGGGCAGAGGTGCTGAAGATCATAAGGATACAAAGTAGTCTATGTCCTGTCCTCTTTTTTTCACCCCTTTCTGCAGTGCTTAGTGTCTTTATTTTCATGAGCAATTCAGGGTTTCATTGAGAAAATCTTCAGCTGGCCAGAATAATTGTTTGCATAATAGAAAAAAGTAGAGCAATTAAACTCCACTTCATATGCTATAGTTTATGTTATCAAAGATTTGATACTACAAAATTGAAGAATAGTATGACTATACTATCAACATCAACCATTAACTCTTTCAAAAACTAAAATTTTCAGAACATTTGATACAACCTTACAATTAAAAAAGTACTCTATTTTGTACTTTACAATAACAAGTGATCACAGAGGAGACACTTCCTTGATCGTAGATATATTTCTCTAAATATGTGCACTAGCATGTTTCCTGGGATGATTTTGAAATTAATATATAGAAGCCCATATCAAGCTTACCACAAAAAATATACGCCTGTTCCCTTACACTATTAATACTCAGGTTATACAACATTAAAACTTCTGCTTAAAATATATTTAAAAATAGTTATACTTCTGTGTGAACTTATCACAAAAAATGCAATATCCCATAAGCCAGGGTAATAAATCCAGTGCAACATGTTTCATTGTAATGCAGCAAAATGGAAAATAAACACCTACCAGACTTCAAAACTACAATAAAATATATTTTGTGTATATTTGGTATATTCTGATTAATTTCTGTGCTTTTGCAACTTAATTCTCATAATTCACTTACCTCCTATGTCACTTTTAATATATTAGCTGTATTTCACTCTATCACAGAAGTATTCCTTCAGTTTCCCTTTTTTTCAGTTTCCAGTTTTTCATACACTTTTGTCTTGGGTCTTGTCCTTGGTCCTGAAAATCAATGTTTGTATTACTTAGAGTGACTGCAAACACCTCTTGTTCCTGTGGGCCTTTACTAAACTGGAGATAATGCATAGCTGACTAGGAGATCCAGAAACAGTATCAAGTGGCTACAGAAAACATATTTCACAACAGACTTCCCATTCAGAAGCGTAAAAGAAGCCAAGCCAATACTGAAAATGTGAATACATTAAAAATATGGGTTGTATATTCTGGCTGCTGGCAAAGTGTCTTCATAGAAAAATAAAGATGCTATGTTTGCACAACTAGGTAAAAAATTGAACTAGTAAGTGGAAACTTTCTTGGCCAAATTCAATACATAATGTCACAAATAAGAAAAAATTACTTCCATGTTTTTCTCTTTTCAGTTAATCATAGTGGAGTAACCATAAAAGATTGTGCTTTCAGGATTTTTCAAAAATACGATTGCCTAATCAATAAGCCATGTACTTAGTGAGTAAATACTGGGGTTTAATTTCTTCAAAAAGTGAATCATAGAAGTTTCTCACAAATAGAAGCAGAATTCTGCAGTCTTTCAGCCATTTAACTTGCATCTTTTAAGGCCTCTTCCTTCCTAATTAAAAATATGTGCCTATCCTTTCCAATTTCATCCCAGAAAATAGAGATCTTCCACCAACTTCCAGGATGACAGAAGACACACTCCAACTTGGACTGAATTTCACCTGAAAGAAACCTCTTGTGTCATTCCAAAAGGAAAATAATTCTTCTGTTTACATGTGCAGATCCACTCTGACTGTCTTGCATCACCACTACTTTTAAAAGATTAGTTCCTCAGAATATTTGGAACAGATTCAAGTGAAGTGATCTCTCCTGAACAGGTTTCTTCCTGTGAACAATCACTCAAGGACCAACACTTGGGTCTTTCCAAGAAAGAGTAGCTGACTGCTAAGTGATGTGAAAGCCTCTAATGTAAAATTAAAAATTTCAAAATGTAAGCTAGGAGTTGCACATTGTGACACATTAAGGAAAGCAAATAATATCTAATCCAGCCTGAAAGGGGAAGCAGTCCAACTTCCCTCACCAACCGCAGACTATCAAAGATGCCCTTCCTCACTGTATGAGGGTCTCTACCCAAGGAATTCTAAGGCTCAGAGGAAGTAAGGTGGAACTGGAAAATCCATTGTAGTTTCTCTAATTCTTGAAAAGAGAGGTCACTGTAGTTTTTCACTTCTTTTATATTTTGTTTTGTGTTTATTTTTGTTTCCCCCCCACCCACGGAGAAAAACTCTTTCTTTAAAATTATTTTTATTGGTACATTTTAGGAATACAATGTAATGACATTCATCATTGGAGATTTGTACCTTTACATAATGTATCTTAATTATTATGTTTTCCTATTCCTGAGCCCTCCTTTGAACCCTTTCACCCCTCCCTATTTATAAACACTTTTTTCTATTTTTTATCTTATCATATTACTTCCATTCCCTTCTTTCCTTTCCCCTACCCATCCCAATTCCCCTACCCCTTTGCACATTTTCTTCCTATTGCACATTACCTGTTATACATTTTGATCCTTTTTTATACTTTCAGTTTCTCACTCTAGAGAAACTATTCCATATTTACACATGTGTGTCCTATTTAAGTTTCTCACTTCTGTTGCAGTGGAAGATTTTGATCAAGGCTTGAATCTTTCTCTGGTGGACCATAATGCTTTTCCTTCTATAATTAATTTCTATCCCACATTAATTTAATAATTGCTTCTACAAGAATGAAAGCGTTTTTTTTTAAATATGAAGAGTTCATATGGTCCTCCAAGGGTACTTCCTTAATTTGTCTTGCCATTGGCTCCAATAAGCTTCTACCATTCGGTTTAGATACTTATTGGATCTTGTGTGTCCCAAGTTCCAAGGTACAGGGTCACAAACATACCTGGCTGAACCAGATAAAGATCTATACCAGGTGATGTGCTCCAGTAGAATTTGGCATGTTGTAACCCACCTAATAAGTGTATTAAATCCAGCAACCAAAAATGAAATGTGTATTACTTCAAAGAGAAAGTGCACATCTAATCATTGTGCCTCTCTAATTGGTAAGTAGTAAAAGATGTACAGATGTGTCTTTATTTGTTTTTGGCTTTGGTTTTTTTGTACTGGGGATTGAACTTGGGACCTTGGGCTTGAGTGACAGGTGGCAAAACCACTGAGCTAAATCCTCAGCCCTAGGTGGACAGATGTATCTTTGGTTTGGAAGAACCACCTAATATAATCAAACTTCTCAGGGTTAAATTGTTACCCAAAATGGAGAATTTGTGTGTGCTAAGGTATCCTCTGTATCTCTTCCAATGAGAAAATACTTTGAAAATATTAACTGATATAGATGTTGCCAGATATGCTTCAGAGTTAAACGTGTATTTCTCAATGACTCATAGGGAAAATAAATCAAAGAAACCACCTGTTTCAGTTCTTCTGCTGATTCAGGGAGTTAGGTATATGACCCTGTATCCAAGGCCTTCATGACACAGAAGATCCAATATGTAACTAAACATATTCAGACCATCTCAGGACAGGTGCATCAAAGCCAAGGTAAGGGAGAAAGAGGGAAGAAATAAGCACTGTTCTAATAAATCTTCTAATGCAGAATCTCAAGCTCCTAGAATATGAAAGCAAAACAAACCTAAAGCTCCTACAAGGGAGGAAAAAATAAAAATCAGAGGAGGAATCAATGCAATGGAGACTTAGAAAATGATAAGAAAAATCATTGAGTTGAAGGATTGAGTTTTCGAAAGAATAAATAAAATCAACAAACAGCCAACATTATCCAAAAAAAGAAAAGGCTCAAATCCATGGATTTTAGGAAAGAAAGGGGTGAAATCACAATACATACAGCAGAAATCCAAAGGATCATCATGACCTACTTTGAGAACCTGTATTCTAATAAAATGGAAAACACAGAAGAAATGGAAAGATTCCTAGATACATATCAATTACCAAAGTTGAATGAAGAACATATAAAAATTCTAAGCACCCCAATTGTAATCAGTGTAATTGAAAACATAATTACAAATTTTCCAATAAAGAAAAGCCCAGCTCCTGATGGTTTCACTGCTGAATTCTACAAGAAATTTAGGGAGGAGCTAATGCCACTACTTCTCAGTCTCTTTAATGAAACTGAAAGGGAAGCAACACTCCCAAATTAATTCCTGGAAGCAAGCATTACTTTGATTCTCGAAACAGAGATAGACCAACAAAAACAGAGAACTACAAGCCAATCTCTGTAATGACCATAGATGCAAAAATCCTCAACAAGATACTGGCAAACAGAATATAGTGGATCATCAAGAAGATCATGCATCCTGAACAAGTGAGATTCATCTCAAGAATGCAAGGATGGTTCGACATATGTAAATCAATAAATGTAATACAGTATATTAACAGACTCAAGGACAAAAACCATATGATCACCTCAATAGATGCAGAAAAAGCATTCGTCAAAATCCAACACCCATTCATTATAAAATCCCTACAGAAAATTGGAATAGATGGTTTTTATCTCAATCTGATAAAAGCTATCTATGAAAAACCAACAGCCAGGACACCTTGGCATGCCAACCAGCCACCAGCAGCATAGCAGCACAGGCTGAGCAGTCCTGGTCGGCTGGAGCACCACTCCGTCAGGCTCACCATGCCCACCTGTAACCAGTGAGACAATAAGGACCCTTCGGCACACCCACCAGCTACCAACATACTCCCTCCACCCCCTGCCTCTGGCCTCTTGGCTCTACAAGCACCTGCTTCCACACTACAGAGCCACAGGGGGGCATAAAGGTCATTGTCCTGAGCTGCAGATGTGAACAACAGAGAGAGGGTCTCTCTCAGGCTCCTTGATGAAAACTGAAGCAGACTGGAAAAGTGAAGAGAATCTCTGTAATAAAGGCACACCGGACAACTGTACTTGATAATTTGGAGGGATCATCATCTCCCATCAGAACATGGACTATCATAAGGGGAAGAGCAGCTGGAACCTGCAGTATAACCTTGCAGAGTTCAACCCTACAGAAGGACAGGGAGCTCAACTTGAGAATTGCAGCCAGAAATCTGCCTGAATCTCACAGGTGTGCAACTGGCTTGCTGAGACTCATTGGCTTATATCTGCACACTGCTGCACATGTTGTCTATTGTGACAGTAGAGACATACCCTGAAGGAGGCCCTTCATTCTTGTCATTGATTTGTTATTTTCAAAATTATCACTATTTTTTGTCTTATTTTTAATTACTTCTTCTTTGTCTACTCTTCTCAAATTTTTATTTTTCTCTTTTTTCTTTCTTTTCTCTTTTCTTTCTCTCTCTCTGCCTCACTCCCTTGCTGTCCTACATTGTTCTTCATCTCCCTTTGTGTACCTGTTTTGTCCCTAGTTCATGTTCCTTCTTTATCTTTACTTTCTTTGCTTTCCTTCTCTTGCCTGTGCCCTCTGGCCTCACTGCTAATCTTCTCCTTCTACTTTCCTATTGCTCCCTTCCCAACTCCTTCTAACTCCCCATCCCAAAGGGTAAAGTTGCTACATTGAAGAGTTCATTTACTAAAAATATATGTTAGGTCTGTCCTTGATTTTGATTTAAATCACACAGTTAAAGGTGATAGATTAATAACTATCACAAATTGTCATTTTCTATGATGTACTTGAAGCTATGGTGTTGCTGAGTGTATCACTCGGGCTAAGTTGCTGTGATCGATCTAATCAGTTGTCCTTGCTGGTATAAAGAAAATGAGACAGCCTCAGAGCCATTAGAGACTGAAAACCTAAAGACCAGCTGTATCTGGAAGACACTTCTGGGAAGCAATTATTCCATAAATGTGCTAAATACATCAACAAAGATATTTACAATAAGCAACTTCAAGCTATCAACCCAGAAATTAAACCAAAGTCAGTACCAATAACAAAAATGAGAAGACATTTAAGTAAGGGACAAACTCAGGCTTCCATCTTACAAAAGGCAATTTCTGAGGGAAATGAGGTGGAAAAGTCTGATAAGCAACCACCTGGACACCCTGAACTGATAGCACAGGAAGTAACAAAACAGACAAATGAGGCTCTACAAAAATTCAAAACAGAAATAAATTCCCAGACAATTAAAGGTATGGTAAGCAGAGTGAAAAACAAGATTAGAGGCTCTAGAACTGAAACAGATTTTTAAAAAGATAAGCTGAGAAACATGCTGAAACTCATGAGTGCCCAAAATAAAAAAACAAATGGAAACCATGATTGCTCAACATAAGAAAGTAATGGAATCCATGAAACAGATTCAAACAGATATTCCAGAGATTAAAATCTCCATTGAAAGCATGCAGAGCAAATTAAGGGAATCTGAAGATAGAATATCAGATATAGAAGACAGGATTGCAGTTAAGGACCATGAAAACAGAGAACTCTTCAAAATAGTAAGGGATCATGAGAAATCAATCCAGCAGATTCTAGATGATGCAAAAAAGAATAAAATAAGACTGATAGGAGTCCACAAAAACACAGGAGAAAGTACAATTGACATTAAAAAACTGTTCACAGAAGTAATAGTAGAAAACTTCCCAAACAGAGGTGGAGAATTGGACATACAGAAAAGTGAGACATATAGAAGTCCAACTAGCCATGATCAAAAAAAATCTATACATAGACATACAATAGTCAAGATGCCAGAAACCCAACAGAAGAACAAAATCCTACAGGCAGTTAGAGAAAAGAAACAAATCACCTACAAAGAAAAGCCCATCAGAATCATGGCAGCTTTCTCAACACAAACCCTCAAATCAAGGAGATTGAAGCATTTCAAGTCCTAAAAGAAAATAACTTCCAACCTAGACTGTTGTATCCTGCAAAATTATCTTTCAAAATTGATGGGGAAATTAGATACTTCCATGAAAAAGAACACCTGAGAAATTTCATGAACACCAAATCAACACTCCAAAAACTTTACATAATGTCCTAGGAACAGAAAATGAGGATTACAACACCAGGAAACACAGAAGGATGAATCAATCGGGCACGACAAGAAATTATATGTAAAGGGGGAGAATTCAACAAAAAGAAAAAATCATGGCAATGATTTGTCAATACATATCAGTTATAACGATCAAAGTTAATGGTCTCAATTCACCAATCCAAAGAAACAGACTGGCAGAATGAGTAAAGAAGCAAAATCCAACAATATGCTGCATACAAGAAACACACTTAATTCAAAAAGAAACTCATAGATTGAAAGTTAAAGGGTGGAAAAAATACTCCATGCATTGGGGACCTGAAAAAAAGGAGGAGTAGCTATCCTCTTTGCAGATCAAGTGGATTTCAACCCAACACTGATTAAGAGAGACAAAGAGGACACTGCATCCTTGAAAAGGGAACAATCCAAGAGGAAGAGATGACAATCATAAATATCTATCACCAATCATTAGTGTGCCCAACTATATAAAACAAATGCTAATGGACATGAAAAGTCATATATGCATTAATACAATAGTAGTGGGGGACTTGAATATCCCACTGTCACAAATAGATAGATCAATTAGAGAAAAAACAAGTAATGAAATACTAGAACTCAATCAAACTCTTGAACTAATGAACTTAAGAGAGTGTTCCGCCCCACAAAATCAGAATACACATTCTTTTCAGGTGCACACAGGTCGTTCTCCAAAATAGACTACATAGCCACTCATAGAACATGTTTAAGTAAGTGCAAAGGAATTGAAGTCATCCCCTGTGCATTATCAGACCATAGTGCAATGAAATTGGAGATCAATAGCAAAAGAAACTGCAAAAATTACATAAACATATGGAAATTGAACAAAACGCTTCTGAATAACAACGGGTCACAGCAAACTAAAGAAATCAGACAGTTCATTCAATTAAATGGCAATGACAATAAAACATATCAGAATATTTGGGAGACAATGAAAGCAGTCTTACAAGAGAAATTCACAGCAGTAAATAAACATATTAGAAAAACAGAGTGAGCCCAATTAAACAACCTGATGCTGAACCACAAGACTCTAGAAAAATAAGAGCAGGACAAACCCAAAGCTTATACAAGGGAGGAAATTATGAAGATCAGAGAAGAAATCAATTAAATGGAGACTAAGAGAATGATACAAAAAAATTAATGAAGCCAAGAGTTGGTTCTTCAAAAGAACAAATAAAATTTCCAAACCCATAACCATACGTATCAGAAAAAGGAAAGAAAAGGCCCAAATCCATGCAATTAGGAATGAAAAGGGTGAAATTACAATGGACCCAGCAGAAAGCCAGAGGATCATCAATACCTACTTCAAGAACCTATGTGCTAATAAGGTAGAAAACACAGAAGAAGTGGACAGATTCCTAAATACATATGAATTACCAAAGTTGAATGAAGAAGACCTAAAAATTCTAAACAACCCAATATCAACCAATGAAGTTGAAAACGTAATTAAAAACTTATCACCTAAGAAAAGCCCAGGTCCTGATGGCTTCACTGCTGAATTCTAAGAGACATTTAGAGAGCAACTACTGTCACTACTGTTAAAACTCTTCAATGAAATTGAAAGGGAAGCAATACTCCCAAATTCATTCCTGGAAGCAAGCATCACCTTGATCCCCAAAGCACAGAAAGGCACAACTGAAAAAGAGAACTATAGGCCAATCTCACTAAAGAACATAGATGCAAAAATCCTTAATAAGATAATTGCAAATAGAATGCAGAAGATCATCAAGAAGACCATATACCCTCACCAAGTGGGATTCAACCCAGGACTGCAGGGAATGTTTAACATACACAAATCAATCAATGTAATACACTACATCCATAGAGCCAAGGACAAAAACCATGTGACTATATAAATAGATGCAGAAAAATCATTTGACAAAATCCAACATGCATTTATGATAAAAACCTACAAAAACTTGGAAGAGATGGTCTCTATCTCAAACTGATAAAAGCCATCTATGAAAAACCAACAGCCAATATCATACTAAATGGTCAAAAACTGAAATCCTTCACACTCAAATCAGGAACAAGACAAGGATGTCCACTATCACCACTCTTGTTCAATATAGTTTTGGAAACATTAGCCACAGCAATTAGACAAGAGAAAGAAATAAAAGGAATAAAGATAGGAAATGAAGAAGTCAAATTGTCATTATTTCCAGATGACATGATGCTCTATATAGAAGACCCCAAGAACTCCACCAAAAGTATTCTAGACTTAATAACCAAATTCAGTAGAGTAGCTGGATACAAGATCAACAAACAACAATAGCTTTCCTCTACACGCACAATAGACTCACTGAGACAGGAATAGGGCAAACAATTCCTTTCACAATAGCATCCGAAAAACTGAAGTACCAGGGAATCAACCTAACGAAAGAAATCAAAGAACTCTTCTCTGAAAACTATAGCACTCTGAAAAGAGAGATTGAAGATGATATCAGAAAATGGAAAGACATCCCCTGCCCCTGGGCAGGAAGGATCAATATAGTGAAAATTGCCATACTTTCAAAACTGCTGTATAGATTCAATGCAATCCCAAGTGAAATGCCAGCAGCATACTTCATGGACCTTGAGAAAACAATCCAAAAATTCATTTGGAACAAGAAGAGACCCAGAATAGCAAAAGCAATTCTAGGTAACAGAGACATAGCAGGGGGTATCACAATCCCCGACTTGAAACTATACTAAAATCTACTGTGATAAAAACAGCATGGTACTGGCAAAGAAGCAGACCTGAGGGCCAGTGGAACAGATTAGAAGATGCTGAAATAACTCCAGACACACTCAATCATCTCATCTTTGGTAAGGGAGCTAAACACCCTCACTGGAGGAAAGATAGCCTCTTTAACAAATGATGCTGTAAAAATTGGGTTTTAACTTGCCAAAGATTAAAAGCAGACCTATGTCTCTCACCATGCACTAAACTAAAATTGAAATGGATTGAGGATCTACATATTAAAATAGAAATGCTGAATAACCTGGAACAGAGGTTAGGTAGAATTCTTGAAGACATTGGGGTAGGAAAAGATTTTATGAACAAAATCTCAGTTGCCCGTGAACTAGCATAAACAATCCACAAGTGGGATCTCTTCTTATTAAAAAGCTTCTGCACAGCAAGAGAAACCACCAACAGTGTGAAGAGACAACCCACAAAGAGGGGAAAAATCTTCACCTGCTGTTCCTCAGATGAAGGTCTACTATCTAGAATCTATAAAGAACTTTAAAAAATCAGACCTCCCAAATTTAAAGACCCAATCCAAAACTGGACATCTAAAATGAACAGACATTTCTCAGACAAAGAAGTAGAAATAGCAAATAAACATAAGAAAAAATGTTCAACATAACTGGTCATACAAGGGATTCAAATGAAAACCATGCTGAGATTTCACTTCACTCCAGAAAGAATGGCTGCTATCATGAAATCAATGAATAACAAATGCTGGTTGGGCTGTGGGGAAAGAGGAACCCTGCTCCACTGCTGGTGGGAGTGTTGACTGGTGCAACCACTATGGAAATCTGTACGGAGATGGCTCAAAAAACTAGGACTGGAAGCCTCATTTGACCCAGCTATTCCCCTGCTTGGGATCTTCCTCAAAGAATTAAAAGAATCATACCAGAGTGATATATGTATGCCCATGTTCATAGCAGCACAATTTGTAATAGCTAAAACTTGGAAGCAGCCCAAAGGCCCCTCAACTGGAGACTGGATAAAGAAAATGTGGTTTCTTTATAAAATGGAGTAATACTCAACCATAAAAAATGAGAAATTAAAGACATTTATTGGTAAATGGATGCACATTGAGGCGATACTCTTAAGTGAAATAAACAGGACACACTTGTGTAAATAACAAATAGTTTCTCTGGAGTGAGAAACTGAAAGTGTAAATAAGGACTAAAAGGTATAATAGATAATAGGAAATAGGAAAAAAGGGGCAAAGGGGAAGGGGAAGTGGGAGGGGTAGGGGAAAGGAAAGAAGGGAATGGATTTAATATGAGAAAATGAAACAATGGACACAAAGTCTTTATAAATAGGGAGGGGTGGGGGGGGTTGCCAGGAGGGCAGGAGAAGGGGGAAAAAATAAGAACCAAGATGGATTATGTAAAGGTGCAAATTTCAAATGATGAATGTCATTATATTGTACACCTAAAATGTACAAAGAAAATTTATTTTTTTTAAAATATGTATATGCTAGAGAAGAAAAATACACAATTAACTTTAATTCAATAAAATTTAGATGAAGGAAGCTGTGTTTGAGTTCCTTTGAATATTATTGTAATTATTATTAGTCCTAGTTCATGAGTAAGCCCCTTTATGCGCTCAGGAGAAAGCCTGCTAGTTTATGAAGTATATTCCTCTTGGCAAACCACTAATTTTCCTCAGGATAAAGGAACTATCAAAACTTTCTCTCAGATTTTCAGGTTTCCATTTATGACCTTTAGAATTATTCCATATTTTTGAGAGAATAGAGTGAAAATGGACTTGGGGGATTTCAGAGTCACCATGTCTTGGCTGGAGTGTGAGTGGGTGAGGAATGGGGGCCCATTTCATGCGGGTTTGAATATTCTTTGCCTTCACTAAATATTTCAACCCATTTCTTATTAATCATTACATGTTGGAATCTTTTCACCTCAGAGGTTTTCATATCACTTGGCAGTCAGCTACTCTTTCCTGGCAAAACCCATGGCTTAATCCTCTAGGGATTATCACAGGAAGAAACCTGTTTGGGCAGATGACTTCACTTGAATCTGTTCCAAATATTCTAACAAATGCATCTATTAAAGATAGTGGTGATGGAAAAACATCATCAACTTTATCTGCTTGTGTGAATGGAATAATTACTCTTCTGTTAGAATGACCCAGGAGGTTTCTAAAAACTCAAATTCTGCCCCAGCTAGAGCATTTATTCAGCTAATAGCAGGTCCTGGAGGTGCAGTGCTTTCTTCTTATATCATCCTTCTTTTTAGAAGTCAGTGGGATAGCTAGGTTCCTTAGGATGAATTTGGGAGATAAATGGACATGTTTTTAATGGGGAAGGAAAGGGGCCTTAGGAAAATGCCACTTGAATAATGACCAAAGAGTTCTGCTTCTACTTGTGAGAAAAAAAACTCCATCATGATTGTTTCAAAAAAAGGAATCCCAGCCTTTACTTGTGAGGTACAAGGCTTATCGATCAGGCACATGAATGTCAATGGAAACTCTGAAAGCAAAGTCCTTTGCTATTATTTTACCATAAGTGATTGAAAGTAAATAGAAATCACAGAGCCAATTTTTGTGTTGTGATTTTTTTTATTTATGTGACCATCAAATAATACATTTAGCCATGAAATTTTCCACTAATTAGGTCAACATTTTACAGAGTTGAACACATAGCAGCTTTCTTTTCCTATAAAGTCATTTTCCCAGCAGGTGAAAATTTTAAACTACCTTCCTATTATAAATATTAACATATTGAAATGTCTTTCTGTGTCTATAAATCTCATGAAGTTGTATGTCAGTTTTTGCTCTGTTAGGTACAGAACTTAATAGGTAAGTGAATGAACAATATCATAAACTTCCTTGTAAGGGTTTTTTTAATTTCTTCATCATGTTTGAGAACATTCTGTAAAAATAATTTTAGTGTTGTTTAAAGTTTTCTTTATTCTACCAAATAATGGGTGTTGCTAGGTTAATTTCCACTGATTAGATCAAATTTACATAGTCATACAAGCATAGAATGTTTGTTTTTCCATTAAGGAAATCTCCCAGAGGTGAGAATACTCAATGACTTTCATACACTAAATGTTGTTATTTAAATGTCTTTTATCTTAGGCATCTGCTTCATACAATTTAAAATTTCTCTGAGAGACTGAGGAAATGGGAAGACTATTTGGAAGTATGGAAACTGTAACCAGTTGTGACTATTTCTAGATGCACTGATTTCCCCTCCCCATATTCATGTGTCTTATGATCACATGGAGCTACCTGAGACATCGGCAGTTATCCTCAGTGAAAGAAACCTGGATTTTCCAGACACAGGAACTGATGCAAAATGTGATCGTACAACTACTGACAGTGGAAACTGGCTGAAAATGCGTGTGATGCACGGAAATCCACCAGTGCCTTACACTCTCATAGAGGTATCTGACTTGGACTGACAAAGCCAGCAAAGCACAAATATTCATTAGAGCAGGAAAACTATATTTGTTTTAGTTTTACACTTGATAGGTTTTTATTTTACATATTGTCAATGATAAGTGATACATATGGAATGTACAACAAACTAATGGATTTTTTACCTTATGATACTATATGTTGATTGTATGCTAACAAAGAAATATAATTTCTTTCAGGTATATATTTCTATTAGAAAACATAAAATTACACATCTTATCAAATATACTGGAAAATAATGGAATAAATGTCTATTGGCTCTGATGGTTTATGTAGGCTTTTATGGGTGAATCTTAAAATTATTCTACCAAACATGTGCAGACTTATACATAGTCTGCTGCCATTTAGTTTTATAAAACTGTTATTATAAAGTACCATATAGAGCATTCTTGCTACTACGATGTTATGTTTTGAAGGAAAATAACATTTAAGAACCTATGATAATGTTTTTCTAGAAGAATTTTAAAAGTTCAACTTGAGAGATGAGTTATATAGTATCTCCCAGTTTTTTCCATGACATACATGATAGATCAGAGCATGCTATATGTACCTTATTTTTAACACATAGATAATGAAACTGACTAACAGATTTGTTCTGTTGAAATGGAAGCTGATAATTCACGAGAGTGAACATTTCAGAAAGTAAGTTGTGAAATCAGAGCGCTGGACAGACCCTTTTTATCTTCAACAGGCACGGTCATTTGGCCCACAGCTTCCACGGTGGCTCATCTCCTGAATCAGGCGGGAGGAGTGCTGTGAACAGACTGAAGAAGGTTCCTCATGGCTGGCCTCAAGCACACCTCAGATTCTTCCTGCACATGTCGTCCTCTGCTAGCACGTCCATGTGAGTGGAATTCTCTTGCTTCCTGCCACAATACGTCACAGGTAAGCAGTGCTAGTACTCATATAAAACAAAATAGGAAATTCCTAAGACACGCAATTTTAATCTATGCACCCCAAAGGGTGATAGTTATAAGTACACTATGTTTTGTGTCCTGCATATGTCTATTTTCCTGATTAAATTGTCAGAGATTAATGCTGCTAGTGAAACAGTGAAAAACAGTAATAATAAATAAGTTTTTAGATTTTCTCCGATGTTCTACAGTGCTCTGGACAATTTACATGTAATAAAAATAATCTTAAGATGTAGATGCTGCAGGCATCCCCATGCTAAGATGAGGAACTGGAGGCAGAGGGACATTTATTAAGCTGCTAGTGTCTCCGAGGCAGTAGGGAACTCAGCTGGGATTGCAACACCAGCACTGCAGCCTAGCAGCCACAGTGCTAATGACTGTGCCTCCCTCTCTCCAAGGATTCTTGGGTCCTGCTTAGGTAGACACTGGATGGAAAACTTAGAGTCATTATTTGGTCCCTGTCAACATTCCATCTCATTTACTACAGCCTGGCATTTTTGAACTAACAGTAATAAGTTTACAAATTGCCATCTACTGATAAAATATGGAAAATAGAAAACATCTACATACTAAGAAGCTGTAGCCCTACTCTACTAGTGTTGTGAATAACTGGAGTGGAAAGCGTTCTGACCTCTTCTAATGCAATTCTTTTACTTTTCAATGTGCTGAGAAGTAACTGTGGTCATGTTTAGAGAATCACTCAAAACTATTCCCTTTCATACTGCGTGAGGATGGACTTCTCCCTCCAGTAGACAGCATTTTGGAATCTCCACACTGAATTCTCTTTTTCAGCATCCTCAGTACATAGGGAGTCTTATACACAACACTGTGTCACACTATTCTCTACCCCTCTTTTCACTTTCTATTTTTCTCCTTTCTCTAGCTTACTCTAAGAGTCTTGAAAATCAAATAGAGTACCAGCTTTTAATACATTGCTTGTTCCTAGGCATGAATTACTTCAGTTCAGTTACAAATAATTGCTGACAATCAGGATAAAAAACTAATTCGCTAGGTGCTTGGTATAGGAAAAAGTAAAATGGACAGGATTCATATTTAAGTAGAGTAATTGCTCCAGACATCAATGTGCTATATCATTTTGCAGTCATTTGATACAAGACTGAACGCTCTTTGATGTATGAAAGACTGACCATCTAGTATGGGAGGGTGCAAAAATATTTATCTGAATATCCCAGAAAAGGAGTTGTCTTTAGTGTCGTATAGATCGTATAGTAGTGCAATTCCACACAAATACTGTGAACTAAAGTTACTGAGTCAATATTAGCTCATATGTCTAGAATTTATTTTGATCATTAGAGAGAACATTACTTGGCATCAGGAACACTTTCCCTGTTCATCACTGCTGACTTCTATGTCAAGACATGACATATTTAAAAGGAGGATTTATTAAATATATGAATGGTGATTGGGTTTTTTACTACTTTTCTCTATAGACTATCATCTATGACAGAGATAGAATGAATAACCGCGGGTCTTCACCCAAAAATCATCTGAGGAGAAATAGAATCACCAAGAAAGGTTTACTGGGCTTTCTGAAATAGAAAAATGATTATTTTTTATATTAATAATTGATGATATAAAACGATTATTATTTATATTAACTAAATGTTTGCTCTGTGCTCGCCACTGTAGAAGGCATATGGAGGAAAATGCACACTATGACAGAATGTACCCGTGGTCCTATTCAGAGTTTCTGGGCAGGTCCTGTTCTCCTGAGTTGACATCTCTGAAGAAGCCTTCTCAAAGATTAAATGGAGCACAGTATCAATGTCACAGAATTTGTCCTCCTGGGCCTCACTCAGGATCCCAGTGCACAAAAAGCATTATTTGTCATGTTTTTAATCATCTATGCTGTGACACTTCTGGGCAACCTGCTCATCATGGTGACTGTCCTCGTCAGCCCCTCTTTGGGCTCCCCAGTGTACTTCTTCCTTACATATCTGCCACTCATAGATGCTGTTTATTCCACTATCTTCTCACCCAAGTTGCTGATGGACCTACTCAGTGATAGAAAGACCATTTCCTTCTCAGCCTGCATGATCCAGCTCTTTATAGAGCACCTATTTGCTGCTGCTGAGGTCTTCCTTCTGGTGGCAATGGCCTATGACTGCTGTGTGGCCATCTGTAAGCCTCTGCATTATTTGACCATCATGAACCGATGTGTTTGCATCCTTTTCTTGATAGTGTCTTAGGCTGGAGGTTTTGTACACTATGTAATTCAACTTGTGTTTGTGTATAATCTCCCCTTCTGTGGCCTCAATGTCATGGATCACTTTGTCTGTGACATTTACCCATTGCTGGAGCTTGTGTGCACTGACACCTACCTAATTAGCCTCACAGTTGTGGCCAATGATGGAGTCATCTGTATGGTGATCTTCATCCTTCTCCTCATCTCCTATGGAATCATCCTAAATGCTCTTAAAACTCATGGTCAGGAAGGGAGGCGCAAGGCCCTTTCTACCTGTGGCTCACATATCACCGTGGTTGTCCTCTTTTTTGTTCCCTGTATTTTTGTTTACGTTAGACCTGTTTCTACCTTTCTTGCTGATAAGTATGTCAGTGTGGTTTTTACAGTTATTACTCCTACGCTGAATCCTTTAATATACACCCTGAGAAATTCAGAAATGAAAAATGCTATGAAAAAACTCTGGTATAGGAAGAAAAATACCGATGGAATATAAATGTGTGACTGACACTGAGGTAATTTGCTAGGAATTCCACAACCATACCATAAAATCTAACAAAGATGCTGTTGCCAACACAATGGAGTCTCTATGACTGCTTCTATTTGTGATGTAAATCCATCAATAGTCTTTTGTGATTAAGATCAACCTTATAGAGAATATGAGAGGATGAATAAAAGATATTTGTATCACTGAAAAAAAATAAAAGGTCGATTTGAAACTTTGTTTTTCAATTTTTTTGAAAAGAGACTTAAATTTATAAATAATGAAAATAAACTGCCCTTTATGACAACAAAAATTATTTGTTACATTATATCATAGATCCTGTAGCCATTTAAGAAGTGACTTTTTTCAATTTTTATTTTCCATTAGTACATGTTTGAAGGACATAGTAGCCACATTCCTCATAATAGCTGAATCTTGGAAGCTTCTTATATGTCTATCAAGAGATAAATGGGTAAAAACATATATAGCATTTGAACACAGTGGAGTACTACTCTGCCATAAAGAATGATAAACTCAAGTCATTCATAGGAAAATGGATATATCTTGAGACCATAATGTTAAGTGAAATAAATAAGAAACAAAGGTTTGAAGATTGCATGGTTTCTCTTATGATGGACACACACAACATAAGTGAATAAATAAATAGCAAAATAAAATATAGATGAAAGGAGCTAGGGAGACAGATCTTTTGCAAATGGGAATGGGAATGGGACTTAGAGACGGAGGGGAGGGAAGGAAAGAAGAGGAAAGGGATAAAAAAAAGAATTGAAAAATGTTGAGGCTACTTCTGAAAGCTTAATATCATCCAAATTAATGAGAAAGAAATCTGCCTGATACTTAGATGAATTTTTCTAGGCTAAAGAATGAGTTTTTATTTTTATGTTAATTATTCTGTTAGCACAGCAACTTTTGTAGCTGCCTTTGAGTGCTTGGTTACTGCGGATGCACTGTGCTTTGGAAAACACTCCAATCCAACTGATCAGCATGTTTGTGTGATTCTTCTCACTGTTTATCGTGTGCATTTTTCATATTCTTATTTTGTCTTCATGAAAGAAAAAATGAGTAAGGAAAATGTGTATATATCAGTTTCCTGTATATATATATCAGTTTCCTCAATCCTGTTGCAATCTAAAACATCATAAACTGAGAAGATAGAATTGCTCTCATTACAAGATGAAACAGCACATATACTTGATAAGGGTTGCCTTTTCTAACTGAAATTCTTCATGACAAGTAGGATATTTATACTTCTCTTTTACAGGTGATTCCATGTTTTTGGTGAGGCTACCCTATGAACTACAATCTGACTAGCAATGTACTGTAGTTCAGTTGCTCTACATCCACTGATAAAATGCCTGACACTGTGAAATGCTTAATATTTTTGTGAATGTAATGGGTGCATGACTGTCTGTTCACTGTGCTTTTAATTTGCATTGTATTTCCTCTGAAGTTGAGCATATTTTCAAGTGTTTACTGGCAATTATTTGTTCTAATCTTCTATGAAATGCATATTTATATTTTTGCTGTTTGTTTTCCTATTATTAAAATTATTGGCATTGTTTATATTTCTTGTATACTAATTATTGTATATATGTCACAAAATCTCTATTTGTTGTTTCACTTTGTTACTATATTATTTCATTTGATGAACAGGAACTTCCTTTGTGATTTGATTTTTTTAATGTTTTGTTTTGTAAATTGAGAATTGAATATATTTATGATACATAATACATTGTTTTGAAATATATACATATTGTAGAATGTCTAGGTTAAGCTAAATAATATATTATTACCCAAACTATTTTCTTTTGTGGTGAGAACAATTACAGTCTACTCTTACCCCTTTTTAGGAAAATACTATTTCAAGAAAATTGTACATTTCTGTTAACTATAGTCACAATGTTGTTTAATACAGCTCTTGACCTATTCCTCCTACCTGAACTTTTATATCCTTTTACCATTTCCACATGTCCTCATTGGTTAGCTAATTCCTGGTAACCAATATTCTACTGTCTAATTTTATGCGTCTAATGTTTTGTAATTCACACATAAATGAAAACTTGCAGTATTTGTCTATCTGTGCCTGACTTGTTTCATTTAACATACTCATCCATGTTAGTGTAAATGATAGAATTTCATTCTTTTCTAAGGCCGAATAGTATCCAGCCATATTGCCCAGAGCCCTGGTACTCTGGGAGGTATAGTAGATTTCCCACCAAGAGACCAATCAAAATATCTAGAAATAGGCTTTGCAAAAGAGAAGGCTTGTGAGAACTAACTGGCACTAACAGGGAAACAGAGTTAATTGCAACTCTAGCAGGGAGGATCTACAGGAAGTGTGTATGCGTCCAACAACACTTCATGGCAAAATCCCACCAAGAGTGGTACAGGTCAGCAGCAGCACCTGGCCCAAATCCCACAGGAGAATTGCTCACCTGGTGCTACAGGACAGGAGTACAAGTCAAAGGTCCCACTGCAGCAAATTCTCATGGGAGGAGCATACAGGTCAATGTCTCCACCAGACCAAAATCCATGATAGACACAGACCAGTCAACAGGTTTTGTGGCCAAGGTGACAGACAGTTGGATGAATTGCTCAGCCACAGCTCCACTCTGGGTTCCTCCAGGGAGAAGTTTTAGAGATTAATCTACATCACAGGGACATCATTAGTTCTTTGTTCATATGTATTCTGCAGCCATTTCATGAGCTGTTCCATTGTCTGTTAGGTCCACTTGGTGCATAGTGTAATTTATCTCTAATATTTCTTTGCTGATTTTCTGTCCATTGGTGAATAAGGGACATTGAAATCCTTGCCTATTGTTATTTTGGAATCTATCTTTTTCCTTTGTATCTAATATTTTTTCTGTCTTATTTCTTTGGATTTTTTTACAAGAAGACAAATATTTCCATACATGAATATAACCTTCATAATATTGATAATGTCACTACAAAGACAAATGGACAGCCGAAATTAAGTTCAGCTATAATAAATGTAAATCTCTACTGGAATATACTTGACAGACAAAAGGCACTGCAGGGGCCAGGGATTTACCTCAGTGGTTCCACCACCTGCCCCCAAGTGCAAGGACCAAAGTTCAATTCTCGGTACCAAAAAAAACAAAAAGGCACTGCAAAGAAATGTTAAATTGCACTGTATAGTAATCATATTTTAATAGTATCATTAGTATTGTTTTGCTTTTTTTACTTTTTTATTTTTCAGGTTTCTTCATGCATAATTGACAAATACAAACAATAGGTGCTTCTGGTGTACAGTGTGATGTATTGATATATATAGTGAAGTGATCAACACAGTTAAGCTACATGACACATCCAACACGTCAATCATTAAAATTTTTTATTAACTTTTTGTGTTGAGAACCTTTAAGACCTTCCCTCTTATCAAAATTCAAGTATACTATAGATTATTATCAACTATATCATGCAGTATTTGTCTCTGTATCCAGTCTTATCTTAACATAATGTCCTTCAACTTCAACCTTGTCACAAGTGATAATATTTCTTACTCAAAGTATCTTAGATACTCAGTAGGGCACTTGCATCTGAGAGCAGCACTGGGAGACCCTGGGGAGAGATAAGCAGATTTGCTCTGAAATTTTACCATTTGTTTGGGTTCTATTTTTAATATTATGGATTATGCTTTCCAAAGTAAAACTGGGGCACTAAAAATTTTATATGTAATGTAAATGAAATTAAAGAGGAGTCTGCATAGGATTTAAATATTTTACTACTATAATGAAAACAACATAAAAGAAAGTCTAAGGTACAAAAAAACTAAATGCAGAAATTAAATAAAAACCAGTGTAATGCTCTAAACTGTCATTCACAAATGTATTACATATTATTTATTGACTCCCTACTATATATGCTTCACAATTTACTAGGTACAGTGATGAGACATCGCACTGCAGCAGAGAAACATATTAACGGCACGGGCATACAGAGCCTTCTTTAACTGCATTTACTGAAAAGCTCTGGAAGGAAGAGAAGTTAGCATGTGATTTCAGAAGGCTATGGATCCTAAGGATATAGCATTGCAGTCAAATGAATCCCCTCATAGTGGGGATCACTTATCCTATACAGCTCTCCTTGTCCAGAGTTTTTTCATAGCGTTTGTCATGTCTGAGTTTCACAGGGTGTAGATTAGGGGGTTCAGCATGGGGGTAATGACGGTGTAAAACACACTCAGTGATTTGTCTATGGGGAAAGTCTTAGCTGGTCTCACATACATAAAAATACAGGGAACAAAGAAGAGAACAACCACAGTGATGTGGGAGCCACAGGTGGAGAGAGCTCTCCACCTCCCTTCCTGACTCAGGTTCTTGAGAGAGTGGAACATGGCCCCATGGGAGAGGAGCAGGAGCACAAATGCCGTGGAGCTGACTAGTCCTCCATTGGACACCACTAAGAGGTCAACAACATGGGTGTCGGTGCAGACGAGTTTCAGCAAGAGGTACATGTCACACATAAAGTGATCGATGACATTGGGGCCACAGAAAGGAAGGCCATACACAGGGCTGAGCTGAATTATTGAGTGTAAAAAGCCTCCAGCCCAGGACACGGCCAGCAACACCACACACACGCACTGCCTCATGAGAACCAAGTAATGCAAGGGCTTACAGATGGCCACATAGCAGTCACAGGCCATCACCAGCAGGAGGAAGACCTCTGAGCCACCAAAGAGGTGTTCTGTGAGGAGCTGAAGCATACAAACCCTGAAGGATATGATAGTTCTCCCAAAGAATAAGTCTGAAATCAACTTTGCAGAAATGGAGGATGAATAAACAATGTCAATAAGTGATAAGTTAGAGAGAAAGAAGTACATTGGTGAGTCTAGGGTCCTGCTGACAGTCACAGTCACGATGATGAGCAGATTTCCCACCATGGTCAAAATGTAGAAGAACAAGAACATGACAAAAAAGTGCTTTCTGCCACTGTGTATTCTGTGTGAACCCCAAGAGGATAAAGTGAGTCACATTGTTCCTAGGTTCCATCTCTTCCCCTTCCCGGCTTCAGGTATGAAAAGCAGTTTACCTGGAAAACAATGAAAAGTAATGAGAGCATTATGTTAACTTTTTTTATTCATGAACTAAAAAAGGTTAGCTGCCTGCATCAGACTACCTGCTGAGGACATCTGGGTTCCTGAGCAGAGTAAGACAGAGTCCCCTTTCCTTAGTGGTTTGATACATGACGAGCATAGACAATTAAAGACAAATTTAATTATTTTTTTGAGGGTTACATTATTTCCTTTATTTTTTTGTATTAAATTCTTTTATTGGTACATTGTAGGTATACAACACAATTACATTTCTCATTGGGAATTGTACCTTTACATAATGAACCTTGGTTCTTATTTTTTCCCCATTCCTAGCCCTCCCTTCATGCCCTCCACCCTTCCCTATTTACAAAGATTTTATTTCCATTTTTTCCATTTCTCATCATTTTTTCCTTTCCCTTCTTTCCTTTCCCCTGTGCCTCCCACTACCCCTACCCCTTTGGACCTTTTATTCCTATTTTACATTATCGATTATTCATTCTAATCATTGGTACATTTTAGGTATACAATATAATGACATTCATCATTGGAAATTTGCACCTTTACATAGTCTCTCTTGGTTCTTGTTTTTCACCTTTGCCCAGCCCTCCCTTCAACTGCTCCAGCCCTCCCTATTTACAAAGATTTTGTTCCTCTTTTTCCATTTTTTCATATTAAACCCATTCCCTTCTATCCTTTCCCTTAGCCCTCCCACTTCCTTCCCCTTTGCCCCTTTTCTTCCTATTTCACATTATCTATTATACATTTAGTCCTTATTTACATTTTCAGTTTCTCACACCAGAGAAACTATTCGGCATTTACACATGTGTGTCCTATTTATTTCACTTAAGAGTATTGCCTCAATGTGCATCCACTTAGCTATAAATGTCTCTAATTTCTCATTTTTTATGGCTGAGTAGTACTCCATTTTATTAAAAAACCACATTTTCTTTATCCAGTCTCCAGTTGATGGGCATTTGGGCTGTTTCCAAGTTTTAGCTATTACAAACTGTGCTGCTATGAACATGGGTGCACATATATCACTGTGGTATGATTCTTTTAATTCTTTGGGGAAGATCCCCAGCAGTGGAATAGCAGGGTCAAATGGGATTTCCAGTCCTAGTTTTCTGAGGTATCTCCATACTGATTTCCACAGTGCTTGCATCAGTCTACACTGCCACCAGCAATGGAGCAGTGTTCCTCTTTCCCCACAGCCCTGCCAGCATTTGTTATTGGTTGATTTCATGATAGCAGCCATTCTTTCTGGAGTGAAGTGGAATCTCAGCATTGTTTTCATTTGCATCTCTGGAATGACCAGTGATGTTGAACATTTTTTCATGTACTTATTTGCTATTTCTACTTCTTTGTCTGAGAAATGTCTGTTCATTTCAGATGCCCATTTTTGGATTGGGTCTTTAAATTTGGGAGGTCTGATCTTTTTAAGTGCTTTATAGATTCGAGATAGTAGACCTTTGTCTGAGGAAGAGCGGGGGAAGATTTTTTCCCACATTGTGGGTTGTCTCTTCACACTGCTGGTGGTTTCTCTTGCTCTGCAGAAGATTTTTAATAAGAAGAGATCCCACGTGTTAACTGTTTGTGCTAGTTCACGGGCAACTGAGATTTTGTTCATAAAAAGTTTTCCTACACACATGTCTTCAAGAGTTCTACCTAACCTCTGTTCCAACTGGTTCAGAGTTTCTATTTTAATATTTAGATCTTTAATCCATTTTGATTTTAGTTTAGTGCATGGTGAGAGATACAGGTCTAGTTTTAATCTTTGGCAAGTTGAAACCCAACTTTTCCAGCACCATTTATTAAAGAGGCTATCTTTCCTCCAGTGAGGGTGTTTGGCTCCTTTGTCGAAGATGAGATGGCTGAGTGTGTCTGGCGTTGTTTCTGCATCTTCTAATCTGTTCCACTGGTCCTCAAGCCTGTTTCTTTGCCAGTACAATGCGGTTTTTAGCACAATAGCTTTGTAGTAGAGGTACAGGTTGGGGATTGTGATACCCCCTGCCATGTCTCTGTTACCTAGAATTGCTTTTGCTATTCTGGGTCTCTTCTTATTACAAATGAATTTTTGAATTGTTTTCTCGAGGTCTATGAAATATGCTGCTGGTATCTCAATTGGAATTGCATTGCCTCTATATAGCAGTTTTGGAAGTATGGCCATTTTCACTATATTAATCCTTCCTACCCAGGAGCAGGGGATGTCTGTCCATTTTCTGATATCATCTTCAATCTCTCTTTTCAGAGTGCCATAGTTTTCAGAGAAGAGGTCTTTGATTTCTTTCTTTACGATGATTCCTAGGTATTTCAGTTTTTTGGATGCTATTGTGAAAGGAATTATTTGCCCTATTTCTCTCTCAGTCAGTCTGTCATTCGTGTAGAGGAAAGCTACTGATTTTTGTGTGTTGACCTTGTAACCAGCTACTTGACTGAATTTGGTTATTAAGTCTAGAAGACTTTTGGTGGAGTTCTTGGGGTCTTCTGTATAGAGTATCATGTCATCTGCAAATAATGACAATTTGCTTCTTCATTTCCTATCTTTATTCCTTTTATTTCTTTCTCTTATCTGATTGCCGTGGCTAATGTTTCCAGAACTATATTAAACAAGAGTGGTGATAGTGGACATCCTTGTCTTGTTCCTGATTTGAGTGTGAAGGATTTCAGTGTTTGACCATTTAGTATGATATTGGCTGTTGGTTTTTCATAAATGGCTTCTATCAGTTTGAGGTAGAGACCATCTATTCCAATTCTATGTAGGGTTTTTATCATAAATGCATGTTGGATTTTGTCAAATGCTTTTTCTGCATCTATGGAGAGAATCATATGGTTTTTGTCCTTGGCTCTATTGATATAGTGTATTACATGAATTGATTTTCATATATTGAACCATCCCTGCATCCCTGGGATGAATCCCACTTGATCAGGGTGTATGATCTTCTTGATGATCTTCTGCATTCTGTTTGCCAGTATCTTATTAAGGATTTTTGCATCTATGTTCATTAGTGAGATTGGCCTATAGTTCTCTTTTTCAGTAGGGACTTTCTCTGCTTTGGGGATCAAGGTAATGCTTGCTTCCAGGAATGAATTTGGGAATATTGCTTCCCTTTCAATTTCATTGAAGAGTTTAAACAGTAGCGGCAGCAGTTCCTCTCTAAATGTCTTGTAGAATTCAGCAGTGAAGCCATCGGGGCCCGGGCTTTTCTTAGGTGATAAGTTTTTAATTACATTTTCAATTTCATTGGGTGATATTGGGTTGTTCAGAATTTTTAGGTGTCCTTCATTCAACTTTGGTAATTCATATGTATCTAGGAATCTGTCCATTTCTTCTGTGTTGTCCATCTTATTGGTGTATAGGTTCTGGAAGTAGGTATTGATGATCCTCTGGATTTCTGCTGGTGTCTATTGTAGTTTCACCCTTTTCATTCCTAATTGCATGGATTTGGGCCTTTTCTTTCCTTTTTCTGACAAGGTTGACTAAAGGTTTATCAATTTTTTTTGATTCTTTCAAAGAACCAACTCTTGGCTTCATTGATTTTTTGTATTGTTCTCTTAGTCTCCATTACATTGATTTCTCCTCTGATCTTTATAATTTCTTCCCTTGTATGAGCTTTGGGGTTGTCCTGCTCTTCTTTTTCTAGAAGCATGAGGTTCAGCATCAGGTTGTTTAATTGGGCTCATTCTGTTTTCCTAATATGCATATTCATTGCTATGAATTTCCCTCGTAAGACTGCTTTCATTGTGTCCCATAGATTCTGATATGTTATATTGTCATTGTCATTTAATTGAAGGAACTGTCTGATTTCTTCTTTAATTTCCTCTGTGACCCTTTGGTTATTCAGAAGTGTGTTGTTTAATTTCCACGTGATTATGAAATTTTTGAGTTTCTTTTGCTATGGATCTCCAATTTCATCGCACTATGGTCTGATAATATACAGGGGATAACTTCAATTCCTTTGCACTTACTTAAACATGTTCTATGTGTGAGTATGTGGTCTATTTTGGAGAATGACCCATGTGCAGCTGGGAAGAATGTGTATTCTGATTTTGTGGGGTGGAAGACTCTGTAAACATCTGTTAAGTTCATTTGTTCAAGAGTTTGATTGAGTTCTAGTATTTCATTACTTATTTTTAGTCTATTTGATCTATCTGTTTGTGACAGTGGGGTGTTGAGGTCCCCCACTACAATTGTACTAGTGCATATATGACTTTTCATGTCCATTAGTATTTGTTTTATATAGTTGGGTGCACAAGTGTTTGGTGCATAGATATTTATGATTGTCATCTCTTCCTCTTGGATTCTTCCCTTTACAAGGATGTAGTGTCCTTCTTCATCTCTCTTAATCAGTGTTGGTTTGAAATCTACTTGATCTGCCAAGAGGATAGCTACTCCTGCTTTTTTTTTGGGTTCCTGTCGCATGCAGTATTGTTTTCCACCCTTTAACTTTCAGTCTATGAGTTTCCTTTTGAATGAAGTGTGTTTCTTGTATGCAGCATATTGTTGGATTTTGCTTCTTGATCCATTCTGCCAGTCTGTTTCTTTTGATTGGTGAATTGAGACCATTCACGTTGATGGTTACAACTGAAATGTATTGACTTATCATTGCCATGACTTTTTCTTTTTGTTGGTTTCTCCCCCTTTACATTTAATTTCTTGTCATGCCAGATGGGTTCATTCTGCTTTGCTTCCTGGGGTTATGATCCTCAATGTCTGTTCCTAGCCTATTGTGTAAAATTCTTTGGAGTGCTGGTTTGGTTTTCACAAAGTTCCTAAGGTGCTCTTTGTCATGAAAGTATCTTATTTCTCCATCCATTTTGAAAAATAGTTTTGCAGGGTACATCAATCTGGGTTGCAGGCTGTTTTCTTTTAGGGCTTGGAATATGTCACTCCAAGCTCTTCTTGCCTTGATGGTTTGTGTTGAGAAGTCTGCTGTGATTGTGATGGGCTTTCCTTTGTATGTGATTTGTTTCTTTTCTCTGACTGCTTGGAGAACTTTGTTCTTCTGTTGTGTTTCTGGAATCTTAACAATTATATGCCTATGTGTAGATGTTTTTTGATCAAGGCTATTTGGAGTCCTATATGGCTCACTTATCTGTATGTCAAGCTCTTTTCCCCTGCTTGGGAAGTTTTCTGCCATTATTTCTGTGAAGAGATTTTTTATGTCATTGCCACTCTCTCCTGTTTCTTCATTGAGCCCAATCAGTCTTATGTTATTCTTTTTTGCATCATCTAGCAGCTGCTAGATTGATTTCTCATGTTCCCTTATAATTTTGAAGTAATTTTTCTTTTCTTGGTCACTAATTGCAATCTTTTCTTTTATATCTGAAATTCTGTCCTCACACTGGCTCATTCTGCTGTGTAGACTTTCAATGGAGTTTTTCATGTCCTGGAAATCTATTTGCATCTGTTTTATGGATTCCATTTGTTTCTTATGTTGGGATTCCATCATGTTCCTCAGCTCCTCTCTAGATTTATTAATCATGTCTTGCACTAGGGGCACAATTTCTCCTGTTATCTCAGAAATTATTTCTGATTTCTTTTTTTCCAGATCCCCTTTTGTTACCAGTTCAGTGGGTCCAGGTGGTTGAGTATCAGAGGGTTCCATCTCATTTCCCTTTGGGGTTGCTGTAGGTGATCTGGAAGTCTGGTTTTGAGACTTATTTATGTGTTTTCTCATTTCAACTGGGGCAGGGGGCTGTTAGCGCCTGCACGGATTACCTCCTCTGAGCTGGGTGAGGTGGGACAGGGGCCAGGAGCAGCGGTAGGGATGGTGACCCAAAAGCCCTTTCCTGTGGGCTGGGAGCAGCGGGAGGGATGGTGGCCCGGAAGCCCCTTCCTCTGGGCCAGGAGCAGTGGGACGATGGCTCAGAATCCCGGGAACAGTGGGACTCAGTACCTTGGTCTGGTGGTCTGGTGTCCTCTGCACCTTGGTAATGTGGAATCAGGTGGCTGCCTGTCTGCAGTCGGGTGATCCGGTGTCTTCCGCATGACTCAGGACCTCGGTAGGGTGTGCACAGACCTGCCTGTCTGCAGCAGGCCGATTCAGAGTGTGTTCCTTGAGACTGGGGACCTTGGCAGGGTGTGGGCAGACCTGCCTGTCTGCAGCTGGGTGATTTGGTGTCTTCTGCATGACTCAGGACCTCAGCAGGGCCGACAAATTTAATTTTTTAACATATATATATATATATGTTTGCTATAAATTCAAAGTTCCAGAATTCTAAATCCACTGCAGTCCAGGAAGGCTTCTCAGAGGAAGGGATGCTTTAAAAGAGTTTAAAGGAGAAATAAGAGAACAACAGAGAATAGAAGGGAATTCCATGCAAAATGCACCACATATAAAGTCACAAAGGAATAACACTGAAGACATGCATAAAGCAATTTATATATATTCATTAGTGCTAGAATATATTATGAATGTAAGACCATATGTATAGACCAAAACCCATTATATTAATTGCTAATGCTTCTTCTCTAAACAATGATTGTCTTTCTTCCATTTTCCAGTAACATGTTTCTCATTTCCATTTGAAACCACAGCCACAAGAATGTTAACATTCATTTTTTAGCCACATTCTATTCATGATAAGTAGTCTCTAAGGCAGTAGTTGCCTTTTCTACACCTTTCATCTTTCTTTACAAGCCCTAAGCTGAATTACCTTTGAACAGCCATTATTTCTATCAAAGGCCTCTTTCCTCAAGGCAATTTAAGCTCTTTTTACCAGGCATCCCCCAACCCTTCCTGAATTTACACATTACTCAGTCCCAGAACTACGTCCACATTTCTAGATACTAAACTTAGCAACACCCTGCTTCCCAGTAACAAAAGCTGTATTCTTTTGCTGTAACAAATAGCACAAACAGGGTGTTTTAAACAACAGGAATTTAATGTCTCAGAAATTCAAAATCAAGGCACCAACAGTGCAGCTTCCTCCAGAAGACTACAAGGGACAGAGTTGTTCCTGGCCTCTCTACTTGATTTGGGGAAGAACAACTTAGAAGAAGGGCCCTGGTCCGAATGTCCCCTTCTAAAAAGGACGTCCATCATAGCAGTCATCAGACTGGGACCACCTTCACAGCCTTTTAACTTGATTACCTCTGCAAGAACCCAAACTTCAAGTAAGGTCACCTTCTGAAGTACTGGAAGTGAGGACCTCAACATATAACTTTGAACAGGAGAAGAGGAACACAGTAAAACCATAGTGACACGTGACATGATGTATGTCACATATTATCACAGTCTCAAATGCTCCAAGCAGTCTGAATTTTGTGTGTTCACCGCTATTTACCCCCTGATTCTCCACTTAATTAGAGATTAATTTGGTATTCACAAATGTAAACTAGTTTTTCACAGTAAATCTATTCCTTCCTAGGTTTTCTCTGTTTAATAAAATTATCCCTCCTTCCCTGTTATTTTTCAGGCCGGGTTCTTACTGTGCCCCTCACTCCTTTATTCCCCTTCTGCCACTTATTCATACATTTCTTCAGTCCTGCTCCCTCGCTGTGAATCATACTGCAACTCTGATCATTCTCACTATATTGCTACATCCCCGGTCCACCGCAGTTGTTCCTGCGGAATCTATATACATTTTGGCTTCCAACAAACTATTTTCCTGAAGCAGCAAAAATGACCCTTTTGAATCTTATTTGATCATTCCAGTCCCTTGCCGTTTTTATTTTCTGGTACCTGGGATCGAACTCAGGACCTTATGCTTGCAAGGCAGGCAGTGCCACTGTCCCTTGCTCCTTACAGGAGATTCTTACCCCATGCTCAGTAACATTCATTCTTTCTGATTGGCATAGAAGACCATATATAGCCAGAATGCAAGCAGGTCTGCCCAAATTCATCTCTTGCAATGCTGCATCTTTGAATACTGAAACCTTTTTGTGACCCCTCAAATATCCAACATGCATTTCCATCTCCTTAGTTCCATTTTTCTTTTACAGATGCTTATTACAGAGACCGTGACCAGATATCCCAACCTCTAAAATAATGCCACACACTACACAAAGAGGCATTGTGTGTTCACTCATTTATTTAATTATTGAACCAAGTGATTATAACTCACTCCAGCTCAGGGTCTGCACCAGGGGTCATGCATCAGAGAACAGAAGTCTCAGGGCTGACTGAGGAATTACCTTTAGACCAGAGCCTTCTCCTTTTCCAGATGGAGACATAACTCTTGAGAGCATAACATGCCTGCAGAGGTCATGTTTAAATTTTAGAAAACAGATTCATGAAAGAGATCATGTGCAACCTGACCAGCAACTTTCTTCCTACCAATCTGCTCAATATTTTAATTCTTATAAACTGTATTGATACAATGTCCTATGTAATGAAAAATTCACACAAAACAAAACCCAGTATCTTCTGCCAAGCATGAAAGCCTGTTTACAATTTTGAAAGAAGGCGTTTTTATTACCTCACTCATAGCTGGGAATCCCTCTCCCATCTCATATACACACAGAAGGAAAAAGGCCATGTCACTCCTTGAGGGTATACTTGAAGTCATCCAGTGATGTCTGTTCATTTTCTCCAGTCTTCTAAATATTACAGAAAATAATTACTTTGACTGTACATTGATTTCAAAGGAATTCCATGGTGCAAACAGAAAAAATAAAATTTCCAGATTAGGATAACTCAACAACAATGAAAACAAATTATATTTCTACATAATAAGGATTGACAACTAGCCTTTTAACAAGGAAAGGTTTCTAAATTCTTTCTAATAGCTTCAATAAAGAATAGATAGCATACAGATTTTTTGCCTGTCTTCTTTATTTTGACATACCTGAATAGTTGTCCTTGAGATTTGGAGAAGGCATTCTTGTGCCTTTTTTAGATTATTCTTCCAGCCTCATAAACATCTTCTAAAATATTAGCTACTAAGAAGACATCATCTTCTAATTTATAGAAACAAACATCACTGAAGAATTTATACACGGTGATGACATTAATCATGGCAACCTACAACTGGAACATGCCCAAGACTGATTCCTGCTTAATTAAATTCACTGAGGTTTTCCACAGATTTCAAAAGAACATCAACATGTAATGATACCAGTTAGATCAATCAAACAACGAGGGTCAGGAAAAATGCAACGAGGGAAAACTCTGTTGCAGAAATATTATGAGACATTTGGCAGTCAAAAATAAAATCACTCGATTATTTGGGTCCAGTACAGATGAATTTATCACTTCTTTCCCCATTTTTCCAGAAAAAAACTTATTTTTCCTGTTATCTAATAATCGAGTTTTTCTGCATGTTAGTGTGGGGTTCAATATATAATTAAAAGATTTATTTGGTTGTAGTGTGCAGTTATTTATCTATTTGTTCATTTTTTAATTCAACAGCATTGTGGTTAATCTTCATTTTCAACCTGGTTGCCTTGAGAGTCACCTAGGAGATTAGAAAAGCACACTTTCTGGTGTGTCTGGGTTGGTCAAGGGGACATCACCTTGTACTCTATCTGTCGCTGGCTTCTGTCTCTCAAGCTCTTCTGCCCTCTGCCTCCAGATGCTGTGAGTTGAGCAGCTTTCCTCTGCCACTCCCTTCTGCCATGATGTTCCTGCCTTGAAGCCAGACAACCATGGATTGAAACTGGGAGCCAAACTAAATCTCTCCTCCCTTAAGTTGTGGCTGTCAGGTACTTCGTACCATTGGCAGAAAGGTGATAATACAAGCATGCATTTTGTTTCAAATTCCACACTATTATCTGGAGATGCTCTGGGTAAGAAAACAAAAAATCAGAATATAGTCTTACTTGCCATTTTCAATCATGTGGGGAAATCTGAATTCAAGGTCATTATCTTGAATTAAGCAACCCAGTGGCCAAAAGAAAAAATATGGCATCACTCTCATGTGTAGAGTCAAACAAAAAAGCACAGAGAAACAGAACATAACAGTGATTAGCAGAGGCGGGGGGGGAGAAGATGGGGAAACTGGAGAGAGATAGGTAGAAGGGTACAAATTTGCCATTGTACATGAAAATATATAGAGGGATCTAAAGTGCAGCATAAAGGCTATAGTCATAAATACTGTGTGAGATACTGGAAATTGTCTAAGAAGGTAGATTTTCAGCCTTCTCACAAAAGCCAAGAAAAAGACCACTGTGTAGTGGATGTGTTAAATGGCTTATCTGTAGCAATCACTTCTGTGTATATTGAAGCATCATGTTTTTACCTGAATTTTATAAAATAAAGACAGAAATTCTATTTAAAAGTCAACAAATAAAAGAAATTTTTTTTAATTTAAGAAATCTCCTACTAATAAACATCTTAAGTTAGAATAGCTACTTAAGAGTTATTATCAAATTATATGCTATGCTATGTTGGTCCCAAAAAGCAAGATAACTTCTAATCATTTGTGTTTCTACTTCAGAACTCACCACAATTAATAGGACCGCAAGTACTTCATGAAACTTAAATAAATATTTGAATAACTGTCTGTGGCAGCAATATTTTTCCTACTGTCCAGCTTTCTAGTGGTCCTTTGTATTTGCTTTAATTTCCTATGTGTTGATCAGAAACGTGGCATCCAACATTTATGTAGAAATAATTCTTGATGGGATAAATAAAATCTATTTTGAGACGTCATCTCCAGCTGCAGTCACAACCAGGAGTGTGTGGCCACCCAAGACCTCTCCAGTTTGCACCTTGAACCATTCATTTCCAACCTATGGGTCCACTCACTGACACAAAAGCCACTTGGGTGCACTCCTGGGATTGCATTCTGCCAACCAGGAACATCCGTGCAAGGCGGTGAGGGAAGAATGGCTGTCTGAGGTTGGATTCTGCCTGTGTCCTCTGAGTCCGAGTGTCTCTGAGGTCAGAGAAGCAGGAACCCGGCTGCACCTCCTCTGGCATCGCTGTGTGACACATGTGCTTCTGCAAGTTACTCCCAGAAGTTCTGTGATTTAACTCTGCTGCGGTTTCCTTAGGCTACATAACTGCACCTACTAAACCCCTTCAAGTTACAGGCAATTTGGTGCCATCAGCTAAGGACACTGGCTGTTCTACTAAACTGAGCCAAAGGTTTCCATTTCAATGTGTCACTGAGAATGCAGACTCATCCATTTCAGAAACATTCCAGTGAGCAAGGGCCCCTCTTAAACATGCACTTAGGGTTTAGAGTGGGAAGGGAGGGAATTTATTCAGTAACTATTTATTCAGCATTCACTCTGTGCCAAGTCTATTCCAGAGTCTGCAAAAGCAGTCATGAAAAATTACCCAATGCCTCCACGTTGACAGAATTTGAACCCTGGTTGGGAGAAAGAGACAAAAATGGAATCCAGATAAATAGACAGTGCAAATGCTACCAAGAAAATTGTTCAGAGTCATATGGTGGTTCTCTTTCTCATTTTCTGAGGAATCTCCCTACTGATTTCCATAGTAGCTGTACTAATTTGCATTCCCACCAACAGCGTAGAAGTTTCTGTTTTTCTGCATCCTCACGAGCATTGTTTTTAGTATTCCTGATGATAGCCATTCTGACTGCAGGAAGATGGAAACTCAGATGTGTTTTGATTTTCATTTCCCTAATGAATAAAGAGGTTGACCATATTTATTTCATATACTCATTGGTCATTTTAAATTCTTGAAAATTAAAAAAATTAAAAATAAATTATTGAAAATTTTCTGTTCAACTAATTTAGCTTATGTTTTGGAAGGATTCTTGTTCATGATTCCAAGACAGGAACAACATGCAGAAGGGTTTGGTGGAGCCAAGCTGCTTAATTCATGGAGGCCAGGAAGCATGTAGGGAGAGGAGCAGACAAGGTACAGCATAGAGTACCAGAGGCCACACATCCAGGACTCACCCAAACACACTAAAGAGCAAGCTCTACTACTCTGCTAGGCATTTCTTAATGCAAAGAAGTTGGCATAACAGGATTAACAGTCACATACACAAAGGAATTAAAGAGACCCACATACTAATGCTTATTGTCACAAAACTCACAAAAGCTAAGATATGGAACAAGCCTTGGTGTCTATCGATGGATGAATGGATAAAGAAAACGTTGTATATACACACAATGGAGTACTACTCCGGCATAAAGAAGAATGAAATCCTGTTGCTTTCAACAACATGAATGGATTTGAAAATCAGTGTGTTTACTGAAACAAGCCTGGAACAGAATGAGAACTATCCCATGATCTCACTCATATGTGGAGTCTCAAACATTTGACCTCCATTATATTTTGAGGCCTTGCTTAACCTGATTTTCATCTGGGAGATGCTCAGATTTTATGGTTAATTGTTCAGAGTTAATCTTATCCATACTGCATTAATGTGGGAGGATTTACTCTCAGAATTCAGAAAACTCTTCATGCCCTCCTAAGATAATATCTACATGAAGTTGAATGGTAAATAATGTAAAAGTAAATTGTGTTTCTTTTAAAGAGTCAAACAGAAATGAGACACTGGTGAAGAAGAGAGATAGGTTGTAAAGACTGTGAAGTTTATTATGCATCCACTCAGTGACAAGCGTAATCCTGTATATTTTGCACACAATGTCTTATCCACCTAGATTAAATAGCCTTATGAAATGTATACTACATTTTCATTGTACATAGGAACTCAGATTCTGAGATATTGTGAAATGCGTACAATGTTATGTAAACTGGAGAGATACAACTGAACACTAGCTCTATTGACCTCATTTCCTGAATCTTTCCACATCTTCCAAAACTCTAATGGGATTCCCAGGGCCCAAATAAACACTCTAAAAGTCGATAAGGTCCTTTGCTAAACTTCAATGAAAGAGTTGTATGACACAGGATTGACCATACAAAGTGATGTATATTACCCCTAATGGCACAGGGACCAGGGAAAAGTTCATGTGGTCTTCATACAGAAATAATGAAGATCCTGTTAGTTCTAGAAGAAATACAGGGCAAAAGTTGGGGTAGCACCAATGGATGTTTTGGTCTTTAAAACTCTTTTATAATATTTATGTGCCTGATGCTTTTAATAACCATTTAACTCATTTAAATGGCCCAAAACTTTATGAGAGACATACTATGACTCCTATTATTACAGACAAAAAAGGTCATGGAAGAAAGAGATTAAAAACTTTGCCAAGTCACCAAAAACAGAGGAAATCTGAACCCAGAGTTTGAGCATATCCCTGTGCCACCTCCTCTGAACTAACTTTATTTTATGTCTGTTCATATCCTAGTTGCCTGCTGCATTGACCTAGATTCATAGTAAAGTTACTCTTAGAGTCTTAAGCAGGTTTGTCAAGAGAAAATCACACCCATAAATATATCAGCCTCAGAGATGGAGGCATAAGGCCAAAGAAGATCAGAAAATCAAGAAAGGACAGGACAGAAATGACCAAGCAAATTGAAAGTCACTCCAAACCCAACTTTCCTATAGCACTCGTTGGCTTGGAGCATTACTCATCACAGAAGGAACAGAGAAATTAGGTGCATTTCTGTTTTCTTGGAATGTTTTTGAGTAATTGCAAATATAGTGTATGTACATTGCATGATTTATGAAAAATGCAACAATCATAATTCTCATATTTTCTGCTGTGAAAAATCGTCCCAGGAAATGTACAGTAGGGTGATTCATTAATAGACTGAGGACACAAGCATAATATGTAACACTATTGAACCAAATGTAAGCATAGATCATTTACTAAGAAGCATCTGGATAATTTATTTAAAATGCAGATATGCCTAGAAAACAACAGTCCTGATGCATTAAGTTTCTAGAGCTAAGTCTGAAGAACGTACACTGATCCTGGCAATACACCAAAATTTGATCACCATAAGATCAATGCATAGATCTGAATGGGATTTTTTTATAATGGCAAAGAATTTAGTGCTGAAGCCTTTCCTTAAAGGCTCTGTCTACTGCCAACAACATACTTTAATGTGTACATTTTACTTGGCCTGGAATCTTAGGTATCATATGCTTTTCTCTGCAATATTCAAAGGACAGTAATTTTTTTGTGATTGTTTCTCCATCAAAGTCAAATTTGGACCCAGAGTTTCTTCATAGCATTTTTCACCTAAGCGTTTCTGAGAGTGTAGATTAAAGGGTTTAACATAGGCATTATCATGGTATAAAACACAGCCACTGCTTTATCCGTGGGGAAAGTGGCCACTGGGCACAAATAAACAAATATGCAGGGTACGAAGAATAAGATGACCACAGTGATGTGAGAGACACATGTGGAGAGGGCTTTCTGCTGTCTCTCCAAGCTGTGAGACTGCAGAGTGCACAGGATGATCACGTAGAACACCATCAAGAGGAGGAAGTTCAACAGGCAGATGAAGCCACTGTTGGCAGTGACAAAGAGACCAAGGGTGTGGGTGTCCCTGCAGACGAGTTTCAACAGAGGGTACAAGTCGCACATGAAATGGTCAATGACATTGGGGCCACAGAAGGGCAGTCAGGCTATGAAGAGGATCTGAACGGTTGCATGGACAAAGCCTCCAGCCCAGGCAACTCCCACGAGGAGCCTGCACACTTGTGGGTTCATGATGACCATGTAATGCAGGGGTCTACAAATGGCCACATAGCGGTCATAGGCCATCACTGTGAGAAGGATAATTTCAGCAGCACCAAAAAGATGCTCAGAAAAGACCTGAGTCATGCATCCACTAAAAGAGATGGTTTTTCTCAGAGACAGGGTGTCAGCCAGCATCTTGGGAGTCATGGATGAAGAGCAGCAAACATCTATGAGGGATAAATAAGACAGGAAGAGGTACATGGGGGACCCTAGGGCCCTGCTGGTGCTGATGGTAACCACGATGAGCATGTTACCCACCAAGGTGACCAGGTAAACAATGAAAAACATGCCAAAGGAAGTTTTCTGAAGCTCCACATTTTGGGTTAAACCCAGAAGGATGAACTCAGTCACATTATTCATTCTCTCTGTCAGTTTAGTTTATGGACAGATGATCATCGGAAAAAAAGAGGCATATCCATTCTCCACAAGATTTTCACTTGGTGAATAAATGTACCTTTGGATGCTTTAGTGTTTTGCTAGGTTAATAAGAAGACAAGCAGAAGATCACGTTAATGTTTTCCTTTTTTTGAGGCAAGGTCTCACTATGTATTTCAGGCTGGCCTCCAGCTCACGAGGTAGCCCAGGCTGACCTCAACCTCGTGATCCTTCTGCCTCAGCCTTCCAAGTGCTGGGATTGCAGGTGCACACCATGACTCCTGGCTTAACTTTTATGTTTTATATTCTATACATGACAATTGAAGAGTATTTATTTTGTTCTTTAGAACTTCCAGGTTTGTTTTCAATTTTCTGAAGCAAAAAGAAAAAGAAAATGTGTAATTGCTTAAATCAGAAAAGCAAAATACTGTTGCCAAGGTTCATGAGCCAATCCATGACCTGGCCAAATACACAGCATACACACAACACACACACAAAGATGCATGTAGTTTACTTGAGAGTGGATGGACATACTCACCAAAGAAAAAATCCAAATTGTTCTTCTAATTTGAATGAATTCATTTCATGAAGTCATTCCATGTCTCTGTGCTTTGTTTATATATAGTGAAATATACCTATGGAACTGTTGTGAAGATAAAAGTCATTTTCAGCTTTCTGCAATTGTTACACAATTTGCCTCTCCTCATGAAAGTGTCACTAAAGAAAATTTTAACAGTGTTCTCTAAATACCTCTAAAGGGCAAAAACTATGGACACTTAAGCTATCAAATAAGGAAAACGAGAGATAAGAACAAATGTCAAAATAGATATCATGTGATTAAAAGGGAGAAAGAGAGAGAGAAGAAAAGGAAAGAGGGGAAGAAGGAAAATGCATTCTTAATACAACAATTTATTGTTTATTTTGCTTTCTTGTTTTATGGGAGTTTTGTCATTTTATTTTATTAATTCATTTGCTGAAGCTATATGTCAACACAAGAAAACGATACTCCTTCCAAACATGACTCTTAAACCCATTTCACTATTCAAATAACTCTTAGTGGAGTCTGTCTCTCTGGGAAACATTAGAACAACATTTAAACAAAGCAACATTTAAAGAAAGTGGGAGAAGGGGCCATGGAGAGAGAGGAAGAGGCCAGAAAACAGCAAGATGGAGTGGAGAGAAAGGAGGGTGGGAGCTAGAGCAGAAGAGGGCATGGAGAGGGAAGCAGTGAAACAAAGAAAATAAATTTTTAAAAGGGGGAAAGACAGGCTTAGTGTAATGTGAGGAAGTCTTTTAAGAAAATGCTATAACCTTTTGCATTGTTGCAAAGTTTTTATCAAACTCGCTGGCTGTAGTCGTTAGTATGAACATGAGAGAAAAATATTGGCAAATGAAGGTCACAGATTGCTTTTCATGAAAACTAGTAAAGAGCAAGTGTTCGATTTTGTACAACTCAATACTGAGAGTTATCACATCACCTGGTGCCTAGGAGACTCAACAATACTTAAAATAGACTCTGCCAGAATTCGCTGTAGCACAAAGCATGTGCAACCAGTGTAATGGTCATCTCAGTTCACTGTAAAAAAAAAAAAAAGAGGGAGAGGGGAGGGAGAGGAGAGGAGAGGAGAGGATGGAGAAAGAAAAGGAAGAAAGAAAGGAAGAAAGGAAGAGAGGGAGGGAGGGAGGGAGGGGAGAAAGATCAATGTTTTCCAGAAAACAAAACCCTGAAGTAAATAACAGAAAAGGAAGAAAACTGTGCTTCTGTTACTCGCCCATGCTCACCTGGCCCGACATGTTCAGGAAGCCTCACTCTGTCCTGCACGCATTCTGATAATAAACTCCCCCAGGAGTGCATGCATTAACTTTATGTTTAAAGAGAATTTGGATTTCAAAGAAAGTGGGGTGACTTCAGCAGCAACAGCCCATTTCCCTTCCATGGGACTCAGTTTTCATAACTTTAACATAGGAATTGGGCCAATAGAAGGCCTAGAACAAAGCAGCCATCTGTACAGCAAATCTGGCTACCAAATATCAGCAGTTCATAAAAGGTTCCCTGGGTGAGAAATTTTCTGAAACCAATTCTTCCAGGGCTTGTTTTTTGTTTAGTTGGTTGCTTCGTTGGGTTTTATTTTTCAGTTTTCTTCTCCCATTGATGCCCATGGTGCAGCCACATGTTTTCTTCCTTGGAACTCAGGCTTCTTTCTCCCAAAACTTCCGGAGACGCCAGGGTCCAGCTCCAGAGCACGTCTGGAAGAGGCACTGCCTTTGAGATCAGCTCTGCCCAGAAACCCTTCCAGCCTCACCTTCTCAGTTCCCTCAGTGCTCACAAATAAATACCCAAGGTTTATGCAAATGTGCGACTTCCCTCTGCACTATTTACTCACAGAGAGAGCAGTCAGTTTCAGTAACCTTTGCCAAAACGTCAAAGACTTATCTCATCCTCCTACTGTGTCTCTGCTGATGAGTAACCTTCTCTATGAGAGTTAGTTCTTTGTATGAGAAACCCAAGATACAAATAAATAGGAGAATAAAGACATAATCAGAAGTAGGGAGGTAGATCTTTTCCACGAGGTGGAGGGAGGGGGAGAAGGGGAGCGGAAGTGGATGAGAAAGGAACTGAAACGTGTTATGTACGAGTGCCGGCTCCACGCGAGGAAAGGGAGTGATGTGCTACAAACATGTACAGATAAAAGTTTCAGAAAATAAAGAACCTAAAAATAAGTAAGAGAACTCAACCACAAGACTAAAGTAATTATTAGGCTACAGTCAGAAACTGAATGATTTATCTCTTTTTATAACGAAGTTTCTTTAATCATCTAAAACGCAGTGGGTGTTGAGTTGTTCAATAATAACAATGACAGCAACTGTACAATACTCTATGCCAAGTTCCATATTAAACACATTACATGCAGTGTCCTTGGTGATAGTAACTATTCATCCCATTTCACAGACTGAGACACCGTAAGTTTAATTAATTTGCCAATATCAAAAATCAGCAGGGGGAAGAACAAATATTTAAATTTTTTTAATTAGCCTGCCTTTTCCTATTTCAAAGTATCAATTATTAGTTATTAATCCTTTCAATCCTTATTTGCACTTTCAGTTTCTCACACTAGAGAAACTATTCCGTTTTGCACATGTGTCCTATTTATTTGGCTTAAGAGTATGGCCTCAATGTGCATCCATTTAGCTATAAATGTCTCTAGTTCCTCATTCTTTATGGTTGAGTAGTACTCCGTTTTATAGAAAAACCACATCTTCTTTATCCAGTTTCCAGCAAAGGGGTAGGGGTGCTGGGAGAAGATGGGGAAAGGAAAGAATGGAAAAGAAAAATTATGAGAAAAGAAAAACAAATGGAAATGAAGTCTATGTAAATAGGGAAGGGTGGAGGGGTGAAGGGTGCACAGGTAATGGGGAAAAAATAAGAACCAAGATACATCAGGTACAGGTACAAGCACCCAATGATAAATGTAAACGTATTGTATACCTAAAATGTACCAATAAAAGAATTTAAGAAAAAAAATTACCCTGCCACCAAAGCACAGAGTCTATGCCCTCATGATACAAAAATTCAACTATTAAAAACAAAAAGACAGTGGTGAGCTCTATTTTTAAAAAGACACTGTGCTGTATGTTTGCACAATCAGGGTGGAAAGAAGTGTACAGGAAGCTTTTCTTGAGAAAGTGATGTTGAAGTTGAAGCCAAAAGTTATTATCCAAGCCCTAGGTGAGATAGCTGTCCGGGCCTTGGAAAGTTCAGGCTTTCCTACTTATCACTCGAATTCATTCCTTGTTATTGCTGGCTGAATACTTCTGCGTTGTGTATATATACCACTCTTTATCTATTGATATATATATAAGCTACCTCTCAAATGTAGCTGTTATAATTGTGCTGCTATAAACATGGGAGTGCATGTATCACTGTAAGACTGTATCTTTAACTTTGGGGGAAGAAATGTGGGAAGATAGATCTAAGTTTCTCACTACCAAAATATAAGGAGGTGAACTATGTAAGGTGATAGACATGCTAGTGAACTTGCTTGTGATGATGATTTTACACTGTATATACATGTCAAACATTGAATAGTATATCTTAAAAATACACAAATTTTATTTGTCAAATATATCTCAATAAAGCAAGGATGGTGGTGAAAAACAGTGATTTTGGAGTCAAGTCCTTTACAACAGATGCCATTAATTTTATGATCTAACTGCACTAGATTTCAATTAGTAGGGGGATTCCTGAAAAGCTTTAATATTGATGAGAAAACAGAAACTCCTTCGGTGGCATGGGTTAATGGAGGAATTGGAACAGAGGCTTCCATGTTGGACTTATGCCCCCTTAGTATTTACATGGCATTCAGTTTCCTAACATCTCAAGGTCACAGGGAAAAAGCGAACTCATGTGCTTATGCTCAAAGGGTTGGGAATACAATTCCCCATTCAAAAAATATTTTCCCAAATGTGTCTCTCCAGAATATCTGCTTCTAAGATAAAGCTTTTCTACAAAAAAAAAAAAAGATTAATTCCTGGGAGAGATATCAGCAGCTGTAAGACAACGTCCTTGAAACTTGGTAGAAACCTCTTTAAATATCTGTGCACTACAAGGCAAATAACTTTTGCGGTTACTATCTCCAGACCAAGATTCATCATGAGTACAGTAATTCATCTAAATTTATTCCATCTACACTTTCTTCCTTTTCCCCTGCAGGAACCAGAACTTTGCACAGAACATCATTTTTCTGCAATATTTCAAGTAAGAATATTAAAACTTCAAATCTCAGCTTTTCTATGAAACTGTTTTGAGAACTTGAGATAGAAAAGAAGATTTAGGTTTACACTCCTTAACTACTGTTTATTTGATATCAAATTATCTAAATGATGTCTTCCTAAATGCAATTTATCTGTCTTATTTAAGATTACTTAATCCAAGAGGAGGGCAGTGTGAGATGAGATTATATGTGAAGACTTCAAAACATCATTAAAATCGTTACAGACAACTAAGGCAAGTTTTCCAATAGTACTAATGTTTTCAAAAGAGTCTTACTTTCCTTATATACTAATAATTATTTTTCAACACTTTTCAAATATAATAATGGAAACTTTTATTCCTCATCCTGTTTCTATGAAATATAATTGGTAAATATTACTCACATGATTTGGAAATTTAAACTTTTGAGGCTCATAGAATTAAGCAACTTGTAGGACCCAGCTCCCTGAAATTAGGTACTGTGCACTGGCTGTGAGATGCCTCCTTAATAATCATGATAAATCTTCAAAACAAACTGAAATACATTTCACATACACAAAAGACTTAAATAGGAATACTGAATGGCATAAATCATCAGTCGTTTTGGTCCAAGTACAAACATGGAGAAACTTCCTTGGGATCAGCTACTGTGGATAACAGGACTCTCTTTGGCTTTTTGGAGAGTGATATTGATGATGAGTCGTTCTGATTATATTGGATGACTACAGTTTTCTCTATTATCGCTGTACTATTGGTTCTCTCTGTGTCTTAGGTATATCTTTTAGGCTCATAAAATAAATGAAAGTCCTATATGTGTCTACACCCCTGTAGTGAATGTTTTCATATATTTCTTCTCTTAATTTCTGTAACAATTTGTAAAATGCATATTATTGCTTGCACATTGTAGATGAGGGAAAAAAATGTAGCTTGCCAAGAAATGTAAACAAGATAAAAGAAATTTCAAGTAGAAAAGCAAGGATTCCAATCTAGTTTTGAGGTCCTAAAACCATTTATAACTACAGCAAAGTCTTTTCAAACATTTTAGAAGAGTCTGGGAGCCTGAGTTTTGAATATTAGAAAAGGAATAAATGAGGCTGTGAGAGGAACCAAGATAAAAGATTCTTCACTGAATGGAAAACCACATATTTCTTAAAATTTGGATGTTCAAAGATGGCACTATGTGTGTATGTGTGCACACTAATGAAAACGTTCCACACAAATTTGCTTCTGAAGTAATACTAAAATAATTATAATCATAGTGATCATATTAAACGAAAATTACTAGTTCAATCTTTTGTATTATAACAATATGGGGAATGGATTAAGAATTTGAGGTTTAGAAAGATAAGAAAAGAGATCTAATCTTGCCTCTGCTCTTTATTACCTGCTTGAATTGTACGACATTGTTAACTTCTGAGCTTCTATTTTCTAATGTGTGAAATCAATGTAAAAATCATAGTAGTAATCATCTCCTTATGTAGTGAGAAGGAAATCAAGAAATGTCTTTGAGAAAACATAGTAAGTGTTCAGTAGTGTTACACAGCATCACCATGGTTGTTATGTCTAGTAATATTGAATCACTGAGGTTTTGCCTCATTTGCAAAATAGGTTAAACAATACCAGTCACATAGATTATTGTAAGTGTTGAAAAGTTCTTGCATGAAGACAGCTGGGCACAATACAATGCATGTAGCACTCAATAATATAAAAGTATATATTATTAGCTCTTGTCATTAGATTTGACAATAAGCATTATAAATCCTGCTTCAGTGCCCTTATATCCTGCATATACCCATCAATTATTCCCTTTTACTGATGTTGACTCCTCCAAATAGTCTAACAGGTGTTTCTGTCTTCTGCTCACTAACTGCACCTCAAACCTCCTCCCTTAGGCACACGAGCACTTTTGCTAGTGTAATAGCCAAGATTTTTGCTCCTTCAAATTCTCTCTCTGTTCATATTATCTGTTACCTATCAAGGTGCTCCATTTTTAAAGAGACAGAGAAAACATTTTGCATTCATGACCTCCACATTCACCATCATCCTTCCTTTGCAGGCTGAGATGCTACTAGTGCACAATCTAGTACTTTCAATCATCAAAGATCATTAAGTGCACACACACATCCCCTGCTCTGTGTGTTTACAAAAGTTCCTCATCTGTACTCTCTTAATAGAACCTTCACCTGCAAGGCACTTTGGGCAATCTTCAGAAATCCAAAATCTTTCCATCTCAAAGAAAGGCTTTGTAAGCATTCACAGCTTGTGATGCACTCCTGTAATCCCAGCATGTGGGAAGCTGAAGCAGGAGTTTCAACACCAGTTAAGGCCAGCCTGGGCTGCATATGAGTTCAAGACCAGCCTGAACTATGTAGCAATACCCTATCTCAAGGAGAAAAAGGAAAAATTCATAGCCTGAGGTAATACAGACAATCATTACTTACTTGAATGGAGAAATTTACTAAATCCATTCATGGTTCCTTCCTTTTTTTCAGGTAATTTAATTAGTCATTGGATGAAATAAATGGAGAATGGGAACAATGTGACAGAGTTTGTTCTACTGGGGCTCACAGAGAACCCAAAGATGCAGAAAATCGTGTTTGCTGTCTTTTTGATCATCTACACCATCTCCATGGTAGGAAATGTGCTCATTATGGTCACCATCACCACCAGCCCATTGTCAGAGTCCCCCATGTACTTCTTCTTGGCCTATCTCTCCTTCATTGATGCCTGCTACTCCTCTGTTAGTACCCCTAAACTGATTATAGATTCACTCCACGAAAAGAAGACCATCCTGTTCAATGGATGCATGACTCAGATCTTTGGAGAACACTTCTTTGGAGGTGCTGAGGTCATCCTGCTGACGGTGATGGCCTATGACCGCTATGTGGCCATCTGCAAGCCCTTGCACTACACAACCATCATGAACCGGAGAGTGTGCAGCCTGCTAATGGGAGTGTCATGGGTGGGAGGCCTTCTACATGCAACCGTACAGATCTTCTTCATCTTGCCACTGCCCTTCTGTGGCTCTAATGTCATAGATCACTTCATGTGTGATCTGAACCCCTTGCTCAACCTGGCCTGCACAGATACCCACACGCTGGGACTATTCGTTGCTGCCAACAGTGGCTTCATCTGCCTGTTGAACTTCCTCCTGCTGTTGGTCTCTTATGTGGTCATTCTGTGCTCCCTAAAAACCCATAGCTTGGAGGGAAGGAGCAAAGCTCTCTCCACCTGTGCCTCTCACATCACAGTGGTTGTCCTATACTTTGTGCCCTGCATATTTGTGTACATGAGGCCAGCAGCTACTTTACCCATTGATAAGGCAGTTGCTGTATTCTACACCATGATAACTCCCATGTTAAATCCCTTAATCTATACCTTAAGAAATGCTCAGGTGAAAAATGCTATCAGGAAATTTTGTAGCAGGAAAGTTCTTTCAAGTAACGAGTAAATGTACCTGGAGCCCAATACTAATTCAAGTGAGTAAAAAAGCAAAAGGACATTTTATGTAATTTCAGTGAAACATACTTACTAGATTAAAAAATCAATTATGCAGTTGATTTATAGAGCCTATGTCGTGGGGAGGAATGAAAAAGTTAAGTCTAACCCATAGCCATTCTTTTCAGATTTAGGAAACCCCAAGATCTGTCTCTCTGTTTCTTATTATAGATATTTTGCAAACTGGAAGGAAACTAATAGATCAACAGAAGGGAAACATAAGAGAGTAGAAGAGGATACAAAAAGAATTCAGATATGTTATGTACATGTACCAACTCCCCATGATGAATGTAATCATTATGTACTGCAGACATGTACTAATAAAAATTAAAAATTAAAAAGAATTTAATCTCTGGAATAAAATGAAATTTATAAAATTGAGATCTAGTTTCATTTGCTTCATCCTGAAATAGGAATTCGTAGGCTTACCAACTAATGAAAAGTAAAGAAATAGCAATGTGTACTAACACTAAGTGCTGATCTCTATATGACAACCCAAAGAAGTGGGTTCTGCTCTTACTCCATTTTATAGACAAGGAAACTGACAGAAAGGGAAAGGTACCAAAATCCTTGATAGTTGACATTGATAAGCCTTAGCCAGAACATGACTAACTCCCCAAATAATTCATTTCCTATCTACCCTGCCATGCCATGATCATGGAAAAGTCAGACAATCATAATAAATGGCATTTATCGAGCAAATGGACTGTGCTGGTTCATTACATATATTAGTTCCTTAGGTAACAAAAACCTGACTATTTTTCATTAATAACTCTTTATTTTTACATGCAAAAATTGATGGTCCTCTGTTGCCTGAAACATTATTGTATTTAACTACATTAGGGCAATAAAAGCAATAGGCTATTTACATGCCAATGGGTAGGAAATAAAGATGACACCATGATTCCAAATTTCCTTTTATTCCATTTGGTATTATTTATGTCACCCATTGAATGCTGCTCATCCATCACAAAGAGGGATGACCTAAATCAAAGGACACCTCAATGTCATAAAGGAATTTTCACTTATTAAACATACAATCATATTCCATGAGGCATTTGCCTGCTAGATAACAACAATTTCTACAAGGTAGAACAATGCCTGGTACATGATGAATATCTCATAAATAGATGGCGAATAAATTCAATAAAACATAGGGTCAAATATAGTAAAGTAGGAAGGATTTTTCTTCCTATTCTCACCTGATTCAGACTCTGATGAGAATTCTAGCTTGACCTTTTAGAGAAACCACGCATTTGTTTTTACTCCTGCTCAAACTGAGGCGTGTCAAAGTATTTGAATCTTTGCATAGAAGCAAAGATTTTACCTTGCTATTCCCTCTACTCTGAGCAAGATTTCATTTCCTTATGAATAGGACTTAGTTATGCGGTGTTTCTCTGTTAATTCCTTTTAGGTAAGATTTTGCTATTAGAATCTCTTTTTAAAAAATACAATTCTACCTGAGAAGAGTTTGGGGGAGTAGGGGATGGACAAAGGATAGTTAGTGGTACAAGGATAAAGTTGGATTGGAGGAATAATTTCAATTTTTAACATTCTACAGCATAGTGGAGATAACTACCATTCTCAACAATTAATTAAATATTTCAAAATAAGTAGTACAGAGGATTTTAAATGTTGTGACACCAAGAAATGATGTATTCCTGAGGTTGATAGATAAGTCAATCACCCTGGTTTTATCATCACACATTGTATACATGTACTGAAGTGTCATACTGTTCTCAATAAATACTAAGATTACTTTACTGAATAAAAATAAAATATATTGTATATAACGTATACATATATACAATATATTTTATTTTATACATTATATATAATGTGTATATATATATATATATATATATATATATATATATATATATACACACACAAAGCAATTTCAGAATAAATATGTTTGTTATGGTTTATGTCTAGATGTTTCTCCAAGTCCTAAAGCATTCATAGGTGGGGTTTTTCAGAGGTGGCTGGATCTTGAGTGTGTGATGCTGGGATTGAGGGTGCGATGCTGGGATCAAGGGTGTGTGATTACTAAATTAGTCCACCAATTGGTTTTGCATAGTTCTGGGTGTACATGGTTAGAAGGGCCACCCTGGGTGTGAGTACTACTAGCCCTAAGGGCCTGTAGCCTGGATAGAATGTAAGGGACTGAGGGCTGCTGTCATTGCTTGCTGCTCTGCTACTTCACTGTTTGCTGCCTTCTTCCCACCATGAACTGTTTCTCCTCTGCCATGCCACCGTGCCATGGAGCCAGCCAACTATGAACTGAAACCTCTATAAACTGTGAGCCAAATACATCTTTCCTCTTAACTTTGGGTGTCAGGTATTTTGTCTAACCAACAAAAAAAGTAACTAAGACAACGTTCTATTCGATTCTTCAGCCTGTCATTCATTAATCAACAAATATTTTGGAACCCAAAAAATGACCCAGGTACACTGATACCTGCTAGAGCTTCAGTGGTGAATGAAGAGAAACCCAGTGCCAGCCTTCACAGAGCTTATGATCCAGTAAGACAGTCCCAGAAGAGGACAGGAAATGATAAGACAGTAACACAATGATGAGATGGTGGAAGCACATGATGCTGTGAAAGCATGATAAAGAACACAAAATATGCTGAAGAGTCAGACAAGGATTCCTAAATGGAAAAAAAATACATGAATGGGACCAAGAAGATAAAAAAGAGGCAACAGAGTGCCTAGGCATGAGGTTGAGGTTAGCATATTCCTAGAAGAATGTACAAAACAAAATCCAGGAGGTGAAAACAGTATGTAGGAAATCTAATCAATTCAGTGTGGCTGTGATTATTAATGCATAGATGCATTCAACAATTATTTATTTAGTTGCCCTCTGGCAGGCACTTTGATGGGTTTAGTGCTCATAAAATTAAACAGCAAGACAAGTTGGAAAGGCAAAGTCACGAAGTTTCTCATAGTCAGGTTAACTATGAACTGTGAACAGGGCGACATACTGAAAGTTCTTTCTTTTTTTCTTAGATCTAGATTTAGATTTAGATTTGTTTCTGCTCTTATTTTTCCTGCTTTGAAGGTGAACTGTAACATCAGCTCTCCCTGCCAGCACTTGCACTGGAACTCTGCTTTTTGCTCTTCTTACTTCAATCCTTAGTCTCAGACTGGAACTAAACTACTGGCTCTTCCAGATCTACAGCCAAACTTAGATACTGGAACCTGCCAGCCTCCACAACCACAGCAACCATTTTCTTAAATAAATAAATAAATGAACAAACAAACAAACCCTTATTGTGAATACTTCCCTGGGGTTCCTTATAATAAATGCATGTATTTTACTTGTTCTTGGCTCTGTGTTCTTTAGGGTTCTCTAGAGAAGTGGAACTGATAGATGGATGAGAGAGTAAAGGTAGAGTATCAGAGTATCTCCTTGAGGAACTGAGCCTTCCTTCTCTCATCATTTAGAATCTTGTGTCTAGGCTCTGGGTGTGCCAGGAAGAATAATTGCTTTTGTGATTAGTTCTACCCCAAACCCTCACAGTCTCTCCTTTCAACTCCTTTGATTATTTTGCTAAAAACCAGGAGTCTTAGTCGAGTGGGTAAATCATGTGTCCACCCTTTCCTCCAGGGAAGAGTAATTAATTTCAGGAACCTTTGTCAGAATACCAACCAAATACATACACCTTCCCCTACTGCCCCTTTGACCAATGACCAATTCTTTAAGAAGGGTTAGAACTCACCAGTACAGACAACCATGAGGCTGCTGTTAGAACCTGGATTTTTTAAAACAAGTATTTATTGAACATCTGAAATACCCCATTGTTAAATAAATAACAATGACAATAACTATTGTACACTTGGTCCTGTATTAATTTTGTTACCTGAGGTAGCTTTGTGATAGGTATTATTGATAGTCCTGTTTTATAGATGAAATTGAAGCTCTATTAATTTAAGTAATTTACTCAAGAACCAACGGTGGCTGAAAGAACATTAAACCCAACAAATCTTCCTCCACTGCCCAGCAGGCTTCTCTGACTTCAAACTGCAAAGAAATTAACTATTATTTTTAAAAAACAGACTGGCAGTTACTATAAAAATGGATACCATGTCATATGTGTGTGTGGTGAAGACACAGTTTAAGCTGGGGTAGGATTTCAGCGCATGGGGAAAGTCTTCAGAAAGTGAGGTTTAAACTGAAACCAAAATATACAATCAAACCCCTGGATTAAATAAAGAATGAGAAGATTGTAAGATTTAGGGGTTGAGATAGACTGTTATTTGTGACCAGTGAACAAGAAATATGTATGATCCCACAAGTGTGTTTGTAGTTCTATTCTTTTATGAACTAATTATCCTCTTCTAAAGGCTCTTGTGGCTATCAATTAGCTGGAAATTACTAAATTTATTGAACAAGTAAAAACCCCCACCCCACCTGTACATGACTGACCTACATAGGAACAAAGATAGTTTAGTAGCTAATACATATAAACTGGATAAACACAGATTTACTTCTAATCTAGGCTATGCCATGACTATGTTCTCTTACCTTCAATATCCTGCTTAAAACTGCTGAGCCTCAAATCCATGCAATTAAGAATGAAAAAGGTGAAGTCACAACAGAACCAGCAGAAATCCAGAGGATCATCAATACCTACTTTGAGAAACTGTACTCTAATAAAATGGAAAACACAGAAGAAATGGACAGATTCTTAGATACATACAAATTACCAAAGTTATATGAAGAAGATATAGAAATTCCAAACACCCCAATTGCAATCAGTGATATTGAAAACTTAATAAAAAATTTACCAACAAAGAAAATCCCAGATCCTGATGGCTTCACTGCTGAATTTTACAAGACACTTAAAGAAGAACTATCACCATTCCTCTTTAAACTCATCAAGGAAATTGAAAGGGAAGCAAGGCTTCCGAATTCATTCCTGGAAGCAAGTGTTACTTTGATTCCAAAACCAAGGAAAGACCTAACCCAAAAACAGAACTACAGGCCAATCTCCCTAATGAACATAGATCCAAAAATCCTCAACAAGATCCTGGCAAACAGAATAGAGTGTCATCAAGAAGACCATACACCTTGACCAAGTTGGATTTATCCCAGGGATGCAAGGATGGTTCAACATTTGTAAATCAATAAATGTAATATACTATATTAACAGAGTCAAGAACAAAAACCACATGATCATCTCAATAGATGCAGAAAAGGTATTTGACAAAATCCAACACCCACTCATGATAAAAATGCTACAGAAAATTGGAATAGAAGGTCTTTATTTCAGCCTGATTAAAGCTATTTATGAAGAACCAACAGCCAAAATCATACTAAATGGTCAAAAACTGAAAACTGGGCCAGGGAATTAGCTCAGTGGTTCCAGCACCTGTCTCACAAGCACAAGGTCCCGAGTTCGATCCCCAGTACCAAAAAAAAAAACCTGAAAACTTTCATGCTAAAATCAGGAACAAGACAAGGATGCCCACTATCACCACTCTTCTTCAATTTTGTTCTGGAAACATTAGCCACAGCAATTAGAAAAGAGAAAGAAATAAAAGTAATAAAGATAGGAAAGGAAGAAGTTAAACTGTTATTGTATGCTGATGATATGATACTTTGCATAGAAGACCCCCAAAAATTGGTAAAAACTCTTCTAGACCTAATTGACATATTGAGTAGAGTAGCTGGATATAAGGGCAACACTCAAAAAACAATAACCTTCTTGTACACAAATAGCAGACTCATTGAGAGAGAAATTAGGGAAACAATTCCTTTTACAATAGCATCCAAAAAAATGAAATACCTAGAATTCAATCTAACAAAGGAAGCAAAATACCTCTACACTGAAAACTACAGCACTCTGGAAAAGGAGATCGAGGAGGATATAAGAAAATGGAAAGGCATCCCTTGCTCCTGAGTAGGAAGAACCAATATAGTGAAAATGGCTATACTTCCAAAACTATTACATAGATTCAATGGAATCCCAATGGAAATCCCAGCAGCAGACTTCATGGACCTTCAGAAAACAATCCAAAAATTCATTTGGAACCAGAAGAGGCCTAGAATAGCAAAAGCAATTGTAGGCAACAGAGACATGGCAGAGGGTAGCCCAATCCCCAACTTGAAACTATACTACAAAACTACTGTGATAAAAACAGCATGGTACTGGCAAAGAAACAGACATGAGGATCAGTGGAATAGGTTAGAAAATGCAGAAACAACTCCAGACATACTCGGCCACCTCATCTTTAACAAAGGAGCCAACGACCCTCACCGGAGGAAAGATAGCCTCATTAATAAATGGTGTTGGAAAAACTGGATTTCAACCTGCCAAAGATTAAAGCTAGACTCATACCTATCACCATGCACTAAACTAAGATTGAAGTGGATTAAAGATCTAAATATTAAAACAGAAACACTAAACTTGCTGGAAGATAAGTTAGATAGAACTCTTGAAGACATTGGCATAGGAAAAGACTTTATGAAAAAAACCTCAGTAGCACAGGAACTAGCACAAAGAATCAACAACTGGGATCTCATCTTATTAAACAGCTTCTGCATTGCAAGAGAAACCACCAACAGAGCTAAGAGACAACCTACAATGTGGGAAAAAAATTTTAGCAGCTGTACCTCAGACAAAGGGCTTCTAGCTAGAATATATAAAGAACTGAAAAAAATCAGACCCCCCAAATTCAAAGACCCAATTCACAAATGGGCATCTGAAATGAACAGACATTTCTCAGACAAAGTAAAAGCAGAAAATAAATAAACAAAAAAATGTTCAACATCACTGGTCATTCAAGAGATGCAGATGAAAACAACCCTGAGATTCCACCTCACCCTAGAAAGAATGGCTGCTATCAAGAAATCATCCAATAACAAATGCTGGCAGGGGTGTGGGGAGAAAGGAACCCTTCTCCATTGTTGGTGGGAATGTAGATTGGTGCAACCACTGTGGAAATCAGTATGGAGATGACTCAAAGAAGTAGTGCTAGAGGTCCCATTTGACCCGGCTATTCCCCTGCGGGGTATCTTCACAATAGAATTTTTAAAAATCATACCACAGTGGTATATGTGCACCCATGTTTATAGCAGCACAGTTTGTAATAGTTAAAACTTGGAAACAGCCCAAGTACCCATCAACTGGAAACTGGAAAAGGAAGATGTGAGTTTTTTTATAAAATGGAGTACTACTCAGCCATAAAGAATGAGAAACTAGAGACATTTATAGCTAAATGGATGCATATTGAGGCCATTCTCTTAAGTGAAATAAATAGGACACACATGTGTAAATACCAAATAGTTTCCCTAGTGTGAGAAACTGAAAGTATAAATAAGGAATAAAATGAATAAATCCTAATTTGAAAGAGGAAATGGTCCAAAGGGGTAGGGGTACTGGGAGGGGAAGGGGAAAGGGAAGAAGGTAAAGGAAAAATTATGGGAAAAGAAAAAAAATGGAAATGAAATCTATGTAAATAGGGACGGGTGGAAGGGGTGAAGGGTGCACAGGTAATGGGGAAAAAATAAGAACTAATATACATCACGTACAGGTACAAGGACCCACCAATAAATGCAAATGTATTGTATACCTAAAATGTACCAATAAAAGAAAAAAAAGAATTTAAAAAAATCAGACCTCCCAAATTTAAAGACCCAGTCCAAAAATAGTCATCTGAAATGAACAGACATTTCTCAGACAAAGAAGTAGAAATAGCAAATAAATACATGAACAAATGTTCAACATCACTGGTCATTTGAGAGATGCAAATGAAAACAACACTGAGATTCCGCCTCACTCCAAAATGAATGCCTGCTATCATGAAATCAACCAATAACAATGCTGGTGCAGCTGTGGGAAAGAGGATCCCTGCTCCACTGCTGGTGGGAGTGTAGACTGGTGCAGGCACTGTGGAAATCAGTATGGAGATACCTCAAAGAATTAGGACTGGAAGTTCCATTTGACCTAGCTATTCCTCTGCTGGGTATCTTCCCCCAAAGAATTAAAAGAATCATACTATAGTGATATATGTGTACCCATGTTCATAGCAGCACAATTTGTAATAGCTAAAACACAGACACACACATACAAAACAGGAATACAGCCGGGGATTTAGCTCAGTGATGCTGCCGCCTGCCTCACAAGCACAAGGTCCCGAATTCAATCCCCAGAACCAAAAAGAAAACAGGAATACTATCCAGCATTTGTAAATAAAAGAAATCTTGGCATTTGCAGCAATATAAGTGAACCTAGAGTACATTCCACTAAGTGAAATAAGTCAAGTACTGTAAGGCAAATGCTACATGATTTTATTTTTGGGGGGGAAGCTAAAAAGTCAAACACATAGGACCAGAATGGCAACCTGCAGGCTTTGAGAGATGTTAGCCAAAAAGTCTAAAGTAATGCTTAGACAAGAAAAATACATTCTAGGGAATTTAATGTACAATATGGTGACTTCAGTTAATAATATAGTCCAATTCCAAATGTCCTAAGATGATTGATTTTAAGTCTTAAGGAAAAAATGATAACTATATAAAGTGATAGATACTAACTTGACTGTGGTAAACATTTCACAATGTATGCATCTGTGAAAATATCAAGTAGTACACTTTATACAATTCTGTCAACCTCTCAATAAAGGTAGAAAACACTGAAACACAACTTGTATGATGCAATCATTATATATGCACTTATTTTTATTTGAAATATATGAATCATTGTGACAAATATCTTTAGAAATCCAAACTCATCATGAAAAGTTGAGCATAATTTTGCCTATCTATGACAGCTCATGGCAATGACGACCACTAAAGAAAGTAAAGAAACTTGCTGAAAGGAGCCAGAGCTGGAAGTATCATGATCTGGGAACCAGAGGATCAAAATGGGGAGGAGACAGTGGGATTTCCCTAGTAAAATGACAGCTCTTTATGTTTTTTCATGAGATTCAAATTTGTCATGTAAAATATTACATGGGGAAACAAGGTAAGTGAACATAAACTAAGAAGTGCAGTATGCATGAAGATTATCTTTGATGAAGGTTGTTTATCTGTGACCATCTGGACATGTTCATTGAATGAAATGTAACAGACATCCCCAGCTTCATTGCTTTCTTTTGGTACACACTGTCCAGGCATCTGTATTAATTTCCTCATGGCTGTTGAATGCATTGTTGACACTCTAGGTTGTATGCAGCAACTTCTCCAGGCTCCATTTTATATCCATCGCACTGACATTTCTCCTGTATCTTGGTGTTAGGTTATCTGTACTGTTGACTTCATGTGTGATCTTACCTTTCTGCAAGATGGAAGTTCCATTCAACTTTGGACCCTGATGCCATCTCTTTCATATTTCACCTCAGCTTTTCAGTCTGTTTCCAAAGCCAACTCCTACAGACTGAGCAACCTATTTTAAAAAGGATCGGAGACTAGGTCCTTCACACTTGGAAGAGTGCTACAATTAATGAACCTGAAATTCAGTGGAATCTTTATATAATAATAATAATATTTAAATCTGTTGAACAAAACTGCTTCCAAGTAATTGTTCATCTTCTGTCTATGTATCTTGAGTGAAAGGATGAAGATACCAGCATATAGCTAGCAATGAAATTACTGCAAATTATGTTATACAAAATCTTTCCAAACCCAGGCTATTTTTTTCATTTTGGCTATACAATATAAAAAATAAGCCTGAAACTAAGAACTATCAACAGCTACATCTTGTACTTAAAAACATATAATAGAATGTAGGATAAGGAGTAATGTCTCAAGTTATCCGTTCTACTACAAACATCAGATGGGACAGAATAATGCTATGAGCTTGATTATCCTGGAAAATGTGTTGTAAAAATCAAAGATAAAATGTGTGCATCAGTCATGTGTGTGTATGGAGGGACGTGACAAGATATCCAATGGTGCCCATTTCCTTTGAGCTCCCCTAACACCTTCAAGGACAGTTTCTCCCTAAATTTCGGGGACATCTCTGGAGACTGATTCAGTGAATCTCACCGGTGCCCCATCTCTCAGTTGCCCAACTCTGCCAATATGCATTGTCGTGTGCTGTTTTCTGTCTTGATCCAGCTGGACCCCAGCCTGTTTGCCAACGAAAGCCACAGTCCCTTGTTCACCAGGGCAACCCCACCATCCCAGTGTCACCCCAAGCTGTGCTTCCCAGTTTGCCAGTACCAGACAGGTTTCTTGTGTGCCAGCTTCTGTCCAGCTACTGGTAACTAAAACAAAATGAACTTTACCATGCAACAGACAACAACTACAACTTTCCAAAATATTAGAATCCCCACGTGGGGGAGGAACCAGGCCCCAAATTGCATACCTTACTTGGATGTACACCTTTCAATCCTAGGGCATTCTTTACATCATTATCATTAATCATCTGATAAAATTAACCATGTGCAAACATTCCCTGTTCAAATCAGGAAAGGTGTGTGATCCTGGTTGGCTTCTGATTGGTACAAGGCCAGTCATGTAGACACTAGATAAACACTACCCTTCTTACTGCTCACCCAATGCTTGGTGAATAATAAATACTCAAGAAAGAATTTATGTGGAAGCCACAGTCCAAAGTAAAAGAAAATCATTAGCATGCTATTTTCAAACATCAGTAGTAAAAGCATCTCAATATTACAACATAAGATTGTTATGGTATCAATACAATATTCTAGATTCATAATTTTTCCCTTCTGGATATGTTTTAAATTTTCACTTACTTCATTAATATTTACTGATTAAGAGGCAGTAAGTTGTGATGATAAGAGTATAAGATAGGAGATAGTATTATTTCTCTTTTTTATTAGTATTTGTTTCCAGTCCACTGCTTAATTAGCTATCAGAAAGTACTGCCTAACTCTGCACTCCAATTGATACCTTTGTCTGTAGCTCAAGAAAGTTGGACTAGATTTCGTTTATCTCATCTCTAGGAAATGTTCAGAGATCCTCGGCATCTATTATGTGAAGTCACTTCTCAGCTCCAGAGCATCCTTATTGCATTTTTTACCTCTGCATTTCTGAGAGTATAGATTAAAGGGTTTAACATAGGGGCTACCATAGTATAGAAGACAGCAACAGCTTTATCAATTGCCAAAGTGCTCACTGGGCGCAGATACACAAATATGCAGGGCACAAGGGATATAATAACAACTGTAATGTGAGACAAGCAGGTGGAGAGGGCTTTGTGCCTACCCTCCAAGCTATAGTTCCTCAGAGAGCGCAAGATGATCACATAGGATGCCATCAAGAGGAGGAAGTTCAACAGGCAAATGAAGCCACTGTTGGCAGCAACAAAGAGACCGAGGGTGTGGGTGTCCATGCAGACGAGTTTCAACAGAGGGTACAAGTCGCACATGAAATGGTCAATGACATTGGGGCCACAGAAGGGCAGCCAGGCTGTGAAGAGGATCTGAATGGTTGCATGGACAAAGCCTCCAGCCCAGGCCACTCCCACGAGGAGCACACAGAGCTTGTGGCTCATGATGGTCGTGTAGTGCAGAGGCCTGCAGATGGCCACGTAGCGGTCATAGGCCATCACCGTCAGCAGGATGATCTCGGTAGCACCAAAAATGTGTTCTGCATAGACCTGGGCCATGCAGCCATTAAAGGAAATGGCTTTCTTCTCATGCAGGGAGTCCACAATCAGCTTGGGCACTGAAGAGGAAGAATAAATTGTGTCTATCAAGGAGAGGTGGCTGAGGAAGAAATACATGGGGGAGCTCAGAGCCTGGCTGCTGACGATGGTGACCATGATGAGCAGGTTGCCAGAGAGTGTCACGGTGTACAGCACCAAGAAGACCACAAACACCACCTTCTGTACTTGGGGGCTCTGTGTAAGGCCAATTAAAATGAATTCGGTCACGTTCCTTTTATTCTCCATGTGACAGTGTGGGTGATAAGAACTGCAGAGACAAATATTTACCCTGGAGCAAAAAGGAAGGTAAAGAAGAACCATGGAAAATCAAATAATCCAAAACTCTGCCTTTTCATTACTCTACCACTTCATGGGTTACTCTTCGTCCTCACAAAACTCTTTTTTTTGGGTACCGGGAATCGAACTCATGACCTTGCACTTGCGAGGCAGGCTGCAGAACCACTGAGATCAATCCCCAGCCCCTCTTCCTGAAACTCTTCACAAATAGAATCCTCAAAACTTCTATTAGTTGACTATCTTATTTTTTTATTTTCCTGATTTCAAAAATATTCTCATAAGACCTAGGACATCTAAAAGAAATGGATTTCGCTTCCTAGGGTCAAAGCACTAAATGCAAAATTCCATTGTAACATCAGTATGATAGAATAGTTGTTAGAAGTAATACTTTTGGAGACTAACAAGCCTTAAAGTGTATGTGTGTGTGTTGTGTGTGTACATTTGTGAAATAATGTGAACTAAAACCATGGAATCATCTGTATAACCTCTTTATAATTAGCCATAGATGCAAAAACTTACTGATAATTACTAGAGAATTAATCTTTGAAGATTATAGGTTTTATATGTATATTTTCATAATCAAATTCAAAATCATAATCTTTGTAGTTTTCCATAGATTTTTTTCCACCTACACTAAAACACATGTACAATATTTCCCTTTGCTTCACATCCTCACCGAGCAGATAGAAGTAGAAGACATTGTGTTGAGTGAAATAAGCCAGAGAAAGGCAACAAATACCACATGTTCTTTCTCTCTCAAACGTGGAAGTTTAAGAACATCGATCTGAAAGTGTAGAATACTGATTGCAAGAAGCAGGGATGAGCCAGATGACAGATAAAGGGAGGTCAGAGAAGAGTTGCCAAAATATTACCAAAACATTTGGTACCAGAATAGCAAAGCATTCTGATGTTCCAAAACCCAGGGAGTGACTGTTCTTCACAGTCAGCTGTTATCTATTTTAGGAACATCTAGACAAGTGTAAAGGCTCCAAACATAAAGGAGGGAAAAGCAGAAGAAAACGCCACTACTTTGAATGAGTCAGAGCCTACTGTGTGCACGTGTTGAATTAAAACACTGTAACCCATTAATACATGCAACTATTACATATCAATCAAACATAAAATGCAAAAGGGGCCAGGGATTTCACTCAGTAGCACCACACCTATCTCACAAGCACGAGGTCCTGAGTTCAATCCCCCATGCCACACAAAATAAATAAAGAAAAGAAAGTGAAAATACACCAGTACCGGATAGCCATTAAAAGCATTTGTATAGAAGTTTATCACAAATTAATTAATACTGGTAAATTAATATATTTAGAGCAATTATTTCAGGAAATGATAGAAAGGGTGATATTTCCTTTTGTGTTGTTAGTATTTTCCTAATTTCTCTAGTTTACCTTTCAAATTTTATGATCAGAAAAAACATAAAATTGCCATGGGGTTTTTTGGAGCCCTAAAACTGAAACCATGACTTTTTTAATTAAGTAAGAGAAATAAACAGAGAAATTTTACATTACGTATCACTGGGCACCCAATTCACAGAGTAGGTGAATATAATTAAAGTAGTGCTGTAATGTGCTCAGAATACTCCTGGGAGCAGTTTACCAGTTGAACATAGGATTAGATTCTGAACAGGCACTAGACCTTCAGTGAAGACGAAGACAGGGATGACATTGCCATGACTGCCGTAGACCGTCCTACATGTCGCCATTAGTCTACCAGCTACAGACAGAGGCTCTCTGGTTTTAAATACATTAGTCAGGGCTGGGGATGCAGCTCAGTGGCACAAAGCCCACCTAGCAAGCACAAGGTCCTGAGTTTGATCCCTGGTACTGGAAAACAATTTCATTAGTCAATAAGGTATGTCAAAGCCAGGCATGGTGGTGCACGCCTATAATCCCAGCATGCAGGAGGCTGAGGCAGGAGGATCACTGAGAGTTCAAGGCCAGCCTGAACTACAAAGTGAGTTGAAGGCCAGCCTGAACTGCAGAGTGAGTCGCTGACTCAAAAAAAACAAAGAAAATGAGGTATGTCGATAGTCATTTAGTCAAATCTGAATACTCAGCCAGAATCCATTTAATACAAAGTCTACTTTTATTAACTTGAATACATGTATCATTCAATTGAACATCAAAATACTATTAAAAGTAAACTTTACCAATGTTAATTCTCACATTTTCTTGGACCTCATATGCCTTTTATACATTGTTATTTGTTCTCAAAAGATAAATATCATGAAAAGAAACATGAATTGTCTCTGCTACATGTAGTCATGACACGTAATGAGGGACATGGAAACTAAACCGATTCCAGATGATTCCACAAGTGCTTCGTTGAGTAGCTGATCTCAGAGCTCCCAGCCCAGAGTCATGGCCTCCCTTTCCAGTAGCCCAGTGTACTAGAGAATTCTTCCAGGGACAAGAACTCCTGAGGATAAAATTGAGCACTCTTCTAATTGCCGATCCATCTCTAGGGGAGATAGCTCTTGGGAGAACCAACAATGGACTGCTATGTTTCTGTAACTTCCTGAAGGTTGTCTCAATGGTTAGAGTTTATGATCAGAAGCAACAGAAAACCCCAAACTTGGCTCACTCGTCTTATTGCACCTGTTAGTTGTGTTTCTTACAAACCGTGAAGTTACCTGAATGTATTTAAAGAACAGATCGTCTATCATTTTTCCCTTCCTGCATTTTTGCATACACTGCACATACACAGAAATACAAAGAACTCAGTCTCGTGCTAAATTTGATGAAGTTGTTGTTAGCTGGCAGAGGAAAGCACAAAATCCGTTTCACCTTGTGTTCTAGTCTTAAGTTCAAGGATGGAGCCATTAGAGCTCACATCCATAATACTCATATTTTGGCAGGAAAGAAGGAAAATGCTGGTCTTTCATTTAAGAACCCTAACACTGACAGGCAAGAATCTAAACAACTTCTTCCCAGACAGAAAGCTTTCTTGTAAAAATTCCCCACACTCAAATATTTTTAGTAAAACTTTCAGGGTAACACTGCTTTTCCTCACTCCAGTAATAAGCAGAGACTCACTTTTCTACCCTATATTTATATATAATAAGTTACCACATATTTTATATATAATAATCTTCATTGAGTAGATGGCATATACTTATTATTATCCTAACTGGATTATATGTACATTTCACCCAATCCTCATAAAAATACTAGTGGTTGGAACACTTTTATTTGTACTTTAAACAGAAGTAAGCTGTAACTCAGAGGTAAAGACTTGCTCCAAGACATAAGGAGGAGCTTATTTTCCAACCCAGGCTCTGTCTCTACCTCCTCAGCACAGACTCGGAGCCTCCCCAGTGTAGGTCCAGTTTGGTTCCGAGGATCAGCTGTGCCAGGATTTGGACAAGTGGACTAAAGCCACCACCTGCGACCCCAGGAGCTCCATGGCAGACTTCTTGACAAGCTATGAAAAGTTGAGCCTGGTGCTAATGTAAACTTTCATCAGATGTTGCTCTAGAATTGTGGATCAAAATCCTCAGCTTCCTTCCATCCTATTAATTTATACATGCCTTAAAGATGAAGAAACTGAGGACCAGACAAAGAAATTCTAGGGCACTACACCTAATTGATTAGTGGCACAGAACAAGATAACCCAGGTCTAGGAATTACTAAAAATACCATGGGTTTTTTTAAGAATATGGTTTCTTTTCCACCACCATCTTTGCCTTCCTTGGGAAGCCTTAAAATTAGTATATGCAAAGAAAAATAACCCCAAGAAGACAGAATTAACTTTCAATTCATATTTAGCTATATCTGTTTTTGAAAAAAGAGGGATGAGTCTGAATGGAGAGATGAAGTAATTGAGTCATCCCTGGGACCAAATTCACTGCAGCAGAAACAAACCCATGCTTGGTAAGAACAATTTCTGAGAAAGTTTGATAAATGCAAAATAAACTGTGATGCTTAGCCTGTCCTTTAGTAAGTCTCCCAAACACTGCATGGGGTGCACTCTTTCCTTGCAGATCTTATATTTTAGACCTTTTGGGTCTCAGTTTTACAGCTGAAAGATTCCTTTGTAAAACAGAATTCAAATGTTCTCTCTCTCTCTCTCTGTCTCTCACTCACTGAGCTACCTCCCCAGCCCATTGAGCTTTCCTGTTTTGATGGCAGTGAAGTTCATATACCTCATCTCAACTCTCTGTCAATTCTCTTTTTTAAATCTCAGCTTCATCTCCTATTTCCTCCCAACAGTACAAGGTGAGATTTTCCATCTCTTTTATCCCTGGAAATTATCAAAATCAGAGGCTTCTTTCGAGGACGTGAGAGACTCTACATAAACCAATCTCAGGCCACCCAAGCCACCGCATCCTATGTCCTGCTGTGGAGGAAACTCTCAGCAACCTGTCTAGGTATCAAGCTCTCTCCAAGCTGAAAAGCCTAGAAAGTAACTCAGAATTTCATAAACTGTAAACCTTTTCCTGTGAAACTGTAAATATATTCATATTGATACTTCAGAACAACAAATATTTCTGAAAGATATCCAAAAATTTCTGAATGTGATCATTCATTAAATATTATAAATTAATGCTCCAACGATCTTAATTACACACATTTTGGAGAAACATGAAAGTGAAACTGGATTTATAAATCAGAATATCTAGATAACTTACTGTGGGTGCCTCTAGTTGAAGACAGGGTCCATTCTGAGCCAAAATATAAAGCAATTATCTATGTAGCTACTTGAGCAGCATGGTAATGGGGATTTCTCAAATTCCCATCAACCAGACCACAGTGTACAAAGCAGAGTGTCAAGATGGCACTATTTTCTTCAAATAAATTTAGCAAGCATATTTGAAGGAATTCATTTCAGAAAAAGGAAAAAGAAAAAGAAAGCACTATGTTAGATTTTAATCTCAAAGTCCTTCGACACTAAAAAGAAACTCCTGGTCTCCTGCACCTAAATCTACAGCTACAAAATAAGAGACACAAATATTTATATCACTAAGTACCCCTCCTTATCTGCCCTGAAAATAAGAAAACAGCTTATCTGGGAATCATGGAAGGTGGAGAAGGCACTGAGAACTTTAGTAAAGGACATATCTTCTATCTAAGACTGTGCTCTCCCAGGCATTATTTGGTTTTTTTAAGATATTACTTTAGAAAACATTTTTAGGAGTATTTATCTAAAAGCAATGCATCTTCGCTTGATGAAATCTTTTCCCTATGCTTTCATCTATGAAGAGCCAACATTTCTGGTCTGGAATATTGTGGGATGAAGCCCTGCTCTCCTAAGCCCTTGAGTATGCCGAGCTGGAACATGAAGGACTCTAAATGCTGTGGGACAACAATTTAGGGTTTCACTCAGCTCTTGTATCCCTGAGGAAATTTCCTCACTGCCTGAGGTCATGTGGGAGGTTGAGGTACTGAGTCAATCTCTCAATTGCACCCTAAACCTACTGGGACACATCCTGTCCACAGGAATGAACCTTGGAGCCTGACATACTTTCCACAGAGTAATATCTAAAGCTGGAAAATAAATAAAGACTAAAAGTCTTATATCAGGTTTCCTAGGGTATTAACCTAAACTCTGTTGATTTTCGTGCCTTAATTTTAGAAATTCAACCATATAGTCAATGGAAGAAGCCTCACCTAAGAAGTAGATTTCAAAATCTCTTTCTATATAAATATCATCAGGACAGTGATGACGTGAATAACCAAATATGTTCTGACATCTCCCAAACACACATTTTGGCAATAACTCTGAAGGCCATAAGACACGATGTTGTCTAAACCACAGGCCATAAAAGTTGGAATAGCTGCTATATTTACATGTATGGCTAGGCAATGGATGGTGAACCAGGAAATAATAATAATAGCAGCTATTGTTACTGAGCACTGTGCCCTTTATTCTATGTGTATTGCATTAACTGATTTTCTTTTAGTCTATGAATTTCTTTTTGGATTAGAAGTGCCTCTTATTGGCACCATACTATTGAGATTTTTTTTTCTATCCAGTCTGCTAATCTGTATCTTTTGAGTGGGGAGTTGAGGTCGTTTACATTGACAGTTATTATTGAAAGCTTTTGACTTATCCCTGTCATTGCATTGTTTTTCTTTTTTGATTCCTTTTGTTTCCCTTTTGATTAACTATTCATCCTGCTCATGTATCCATTCCATCAGATTTCAGGCACCATTGGCTTCATTTATTCTTTAATACATTTTTCGTTTATGTGTTGAATTGTTGCGGCTAGCTTTACTAATTTTTTACTTGATTTTTTTAAACTTCTTGATCAATTAATTTACTGATTCTATTATCTATGTGGTTATAACATCTTTGAGCTAGCCAAGTTTCCTTGCTTCCTCTTTGAACATTTTGTACAGTTCAGCTGTTGGTGTTTGATTCTCTCTTTCTTGATACCCCTTGAAACTGCTTTGGGAGATTTGGGAGTTTTGGGAGGCATTTTATTGCCTTGTTATCTCATGTTTGTATTTGTATATGTGTATGCATGTGTGTGTGCACATGAGTGTGAAACATGCATGCATGCCTGTTGTTAGGGTTGAGGTCAACTGTGTTGAGAAGAGATTTGCATTGGTATGAAGATCTCATTAGTTACATTCTGCTTTCCGGTTATGTGAACTAGCAGGCATCAGCCATCTGCTTCCCATCATAGCAGGCAGAGTATTGACACAGCAAATCAATTTGTGCCACAAAGAAGCTCCCTTATTCAACAGTCTATGCCCATATGGCACATTGTTTGTATTTCTCTCAGGTTATTGAAAAATGACCTGACTTATAAATTCCTATGCCAAATACCTACAGATTGAATCATCAATATGTACTATATCACTTCTTTTCTCCAAATTAGCCACTTGGACTTTTTAGACAGAACTTGAAAATCAGAAGTCCATCTTCTCTTCTCTGGTGAAAGTGGATCCCCATGTTTTCACAGTGAGCCTTTAATCATCACCCACTGTGAAGTGAATTGTGCCCACCTACTTATTTTCAACTCTGTATCATGAAAGCTGCAGTGGTTTACTTTCCATCTTCATGAACAAATGCCTGAGGTTAACAATTTACAGAGGAATGACAATTCTGTTGGGTTGGGTTTGTCAGTAGTCTGAAGAAGATTTTTGTATCTCTGATCATCAGGAATATTGTCCTAAAATTTTCTCTTCTTTTTTTATTCTAGTGTTCTTGTCCAGTTTGGGTATAATACTGGACTCATAAATAATCACTTTACATTTTTTGTAAGAGTTTGAGACTCTTTCTTATTTGGTAAGTGTCTGTGATGATTGAGCTATGAAACCATCTTGTTCCAGGCATTGCTTTCAGAGGAGAATTTAACTACTGACTCAATCTCAAAAAAGAATTAAATTACAAGAAAAGAAGAAAAATTTGTATTATCCCACCTAGGAGGTAGCTAGAGTAGTCAAATTTATATAGGCAAAGAGTAATTCAGTATTCAAATAGCATTTATATGGTATATACAAAACCATAATTTTTTCAAAGAACAGACTGTGAGAGAGGTTGGTGAAAAACTGATGAGTATTGAGAATAGAACTGAAAGCTTTGCTTTGCCTCTTTGACCCTGAAATCAGGAGTATATCTGTTTGGTTCAAAGTAAAGGTTGATAACTATGAAAGGTGATTCCTTGTGAGGTTACAGCCAGTTCTTCAACTCAGGAGCTAAAGGAAAGAAGAATGTAGTTGAGCTTCATGGCCATCTGCAAGGCCCTGAGCTATGTGACCATCATGAGCCGACCCGTGTGTGCCTTCCTGGTGGGGGCCGCTGTGCTCTTAGGCTTTGTTCACAGTGGGATACAGGTTCTGTTTATGGTCCAGTTACCGTTCTGTGGCCCCAACATCATTGACCACTTCATGTGTGACCTGGTCCCACTCCTGGAGCTGGCTTGCACTGACACTCGCACCCTGGGGCCCCTGATCGCTGCCAACAGTGGCTCACTGTGTCTGCTCACTTTGTCTCTGCTGGCTTCTTCCTATGTCATCATCCTGCATTCCCTGAGGACATACAGCTCTGCTGGGCGCCACAAAGCCCTGTCCACCTGTGCCTCCCATAACACAGTTGTCGTCTTATTCTTTGTACCTTGTTCATATCTCTACCTAAGACCCGTGACCTCCTTCCCCACCGACAAAGCTGTGACTGTGTTCTGCACCCTAATAATACCCATGCTGAACCCTTTAATCTACACCCCCAGAAATGAGGAAGTAAAGAGAGTTATGAAGAAGCTCTGGGGTCAAATAATGAAAAGGGAAGAAAAATAAATCTTGTTATTTGTGCATTTAGACTAGAGTTATCTAGTGACAATTTATACAGATTGATTCTCTTTCTTAACTAAGCTGAAAGTCAGTATTTCTTTCTCCATGAAATTCTTTGACATATACTAATAGTATATATTGTGGGGTACAGGGTGATATTCTGCACATGTATATAATGTAAACTGATCAAATCGGGCAGTGCTTACCATGTCTTTGTGGTGAGAATCTTATACTCCTCCCTCCTATTTCTTTATAAAATATATAATATATTCTTGTGAACAAGAGCCACCCTACTGTACTATTGAACACTAAAACTTTTCCTCTTCTTTCCTGCCTATTATCTGACCTCCCCTTATTCCCACTCCTCCATAATCCTCCTAGCCTCTGGTGACCACTAGTCTTCTCCCAGCTTCTATGAGATCAAATTTTCGGATGTCCACTGTGGGTAAGAAAATGCAGAATTTGTGTTTCAGAGCCTGGCTTATTTTCCTTATCTGATGTTCATTAACCCCATTCATGTTGTCACAAATGACAGTATTTTGCTCCTTTTATAGCTGAGTGATATTCCGTTGTGTAGATGCACCACATTTTCTTTATGCAGTAGTCTCCTGATGAGGGCTTCTGTTTTCATCAGGAGCATGTACAGGGGCCTGGGCTGACATTGAGACACAGGAAAAATAGTGCCAAGATCTCATCATGTTTAGGTGCCCCTGTAATGCTTAATTTCTTTAAAATAAGAAAAAATATAAAGGTAATCGAAATCCAACTTATATTATATCCATCTTTATACCAGCATACTCATACAACATTATTATTATTATTATTATTATTATTATTATTATTATTATTGTGAGAAAAGGCCCCATAAGGTCAAGAGTACCAAGAGCCTACTGCAGTTACATTACTGCCCTATTTGTGGGTATGAAAGAGGTCAACAGCAAATTCTTGACACCTTTCATGCTCACCACTGCATCCAGAATGAAGCTGTTTTTCAAAAGAGGAAAGACAACTGTATATGAAGGAAATGTCAAACAGTAGGAAAAATCTTCAAGAAGTATGTTCTCCAAAATATCTTTTCTTATCTTCCTAGTTTGACAAGTTTGCAAATATTTACCTGCTATAGCAACAGAAAATTTTTGCTCACAATCACACAAAAAGAGCCCTTTTGCAAACTCTCTTATAATGGTATCTGTACCACTCCTTCTGCTGTACAATTATTTACAAAAGGAATTGGGAGAAGAATTGGGCTGGAGCAAAAGAAATACAATCACTGTGCCCTATGGACTGAAGAGTGAAACTATCCAAACATTAAAGCTACATTTGAGACATGAAGAAAGGAATAGAGGGCTCTGACAGTAAAATAGCGATGACAGGAAACTGCACACAATGGAAGCAGAAGTTAGAGTCCCCCTTCCCATCTAATTTCCAGCACTCCTACCATTATAAATGTAAACCAGTTGCTTCACTTCTCTCCCTGATTCCTCATCATAAAAGGCCACATTATGTACTTCCTAAAATAGGGTTGAATTATTTAAACTGACACCGGGGGTCAGTGAAAGAGTTGTGAACAGTGTTCTAACACTGTACACACACCAGGGATGTCACCAGGGCACAAGCGATGCCAATAAGGCTCCTCTGCTCTCCTATTTCTCTTGACCAAAAAAACTATTATGAATTTGATAGTATTCTTCCAATCTCTTTTGAAAAATAACCTTCACATATGCAAACACACACACATACACACCTAGAGATAATATTGGTGTTTAGTGATTTTTCTATTAATGTCATCATACTAGATATATCATTCTTCAATTTGGCTTTTCTTGCAACATTAATTTTTTTTGGACTACTCTCTGTTGGTATATAGAGATCTAATTAATTTTTAACTACTGTACAGATCTAATATTATGTCATATTTTATTGAAGCATTCCTCTCTTTGGTTGTTTTTGTTTTATTAAAAAATATTCTATGGTGAATATCATTGTATATAGTTTTATATCATTGTATATAGTTACAAGTACACATACATTAGAGTTTGGCAATAGTAATTTCTGGAAATAGTAACCCTACCATATTTACTATTGCCAGAAATTGCATTAAAAACTTTATAGAGATCATCTCATTTCATTCTCAGGAACAACTTGAAGCACAGATTAGCTTTACCTTTTGCCCCTAGCTTTATTGGGGTGCATGGTTAGTACTTTAAAAAAGCAGGAATCCTGCCATTTGACACAACATAGATGGAATCGGAGGACATTGTGCTCAGAAAAATAAGCCAGACACATAAACACAAATGCTGAGTTATCTCACTCTTATGTGAATCTAAGCCATCTATCCTTTACAGACAAGCACCAAAAGTTCACAGAGTGTGGGGTCGCTTACTCCAGGTCACTGGCAGACTCAGGAGACGAGATCCAGACTCAAGTGCACCTGTCCCCAGGCCAAGCTGCTCCCTCGCCTGCTGCAGCAGCTGCCCTGCTGAGGTCACAGAGCATGAGGAGTAGAAGCCCGGCCAGGAGCACAGTGGCCTGTGATGTGGGCTGTGAGTGAAGGGACTGAGTTAGGCTCGGTAATGACCACTCAGACTAGTGGTGTCAGCAGGGCTTGCTAATTACAGATCTGGATGATGAATCAATAATAATTGACTGTGAGCTTGAAAATGATTATAACTTGATTAATCAATTAACCACATCAGACAACATAGTCTCCGTTTATCTAAAATAGGAAATAAAATTTCAGGAGATATAGGCATATCACAAATCCTTATTTTATACAAAAATTATGCAAATCAACTGAAAAGTCTAAGTAAACCATTAAAGTTGATGCACATAAAAAGGTAAATAACATGATGCCTATCTCGTAGTACCACAAAAGGCTTTGGTTACTGCCCTTACCAAAATAAAATTCCTTTTTTCCCTGCTTTGGCACTCATTGTCCACCTGCACTTTCTTATCATGTGGAGAACTTTCTCATGGCATTTTTCACCTCTTCATTTCTCAGGGTATAAATGAGTGGGTTTACCATAGGTGTCAGAATGCCATGAAATACTGCCCTGTTCTCGTCTATGGATAAAGAAGATGATGGACGCATGTAAATAAATATACAGAGCACAAAGAACAAGGCCACCACTGTGAAGTGGGCCCCGCAGGTGGAGAGGGCTTTGCGTCTCCCCTCTGCACTGCAGGACCTCAAGGAGCACAGGATGACAACATAGGAGGCAGCCAGCAGCTGGAAGTTCAACAGGCAGATCACATCGCTGTTGGCCACCACCAGCAGGCCCGTGACGTGGGTGTCAGTGCAGGCCAGCTCCAGCAGAGGGTACAAGTCACAGACAAAGTGGTTGATCACATTGGGCCCACAGAAGGACAAGCAAAGGGCCAGGAGGAGCTGAACCAATGAATGCAAGAAGCCCCCCAGCCAAGCCAGTGCCACCAGCATGGCACAGAGGGTCCTGGTCATGATGGTCGTGTAGTGCAGGGGCCTGCAGATAGTCACGTAGCGGTCATAGGCCATCGCCGTGAGCAGAATGATCTCAACACCTCCCAGCAAGTGGGCTCCAAAGAGCTGAGCCATGCAGCCCTCGTAGGAGATGGCTGTGCCCTCATACAAGGAGTCAGCATTGAGCTTCGGGGCCAGAGAGGAAGAATAGCAGGTGTCAATAATGGATAGATTGGCCAGGAAGAATGGGGGACTTCAGCATGCAGCTGGTATCATGATCCCAAGGGAGAAAACAGGAAAAATTCATTTGGTTTCCATCTTGGCAAGGGCTGCTCATTGTAATCCCCGGGGAACCGAGAATTCAGAGCACCTCTACTCTGCCTTTCCATAACATCCACTAAATATTTGCCTGAAAGCACACCTGTATATGTTTATAAGGACAGACTCGGGATTTCTGACCATCAGCATAGGCACTGGGAAGAGATGTCCTCCAATTGTTAGTGTATTTTGTTTTTCTCCACAGATTTGTTTTGAAACCTAATGTTTTGAGGTTGTCTTTTGAAAACTCATTTTCTGAGCTGGGATACTTGTCCCACACACTTATAGAATTGTGTGAGCTAGAGTGCAAAGTAATCCCAGCTCAGAAACTCAGCTTTGTTTGAATAATCTCTGTTCACAATCATTTTCAAATTGCTGAATGGGGCAAAGAAATATTAGGCTTAAGCTATAACTGGATGCCCATGAAAAGCAGCAGCTAGTGATGGTCAGGGAACACTAGCTCCGTGTGGGCTGTGTACAGTGATTGGCTATGAAATGGTCCTGTTGCTCCCAAACACATTCGGACAGGTGGGTACAACCTAGCGCATATTAACTATGGAGGAAATGGGTTTCATTTGAGCATATTCCTACAACCCATAACAAACTCGATCATGTCCACCCCTCTACTAGCCGCACTTCTTTGTCTTCCTTCCTGCTTCATTTCTTAAGACCATGTGAGGATCTTTGGTTTACAGGTGTGTTAGATTTATAGTGTGTTCCTACCATCACAGATTTTTATGAATAATGATCAGAATACTCAGTCTCAGGATTTTGTGGATCCAGACTCAATAACAATATGAGCTTGATGGTCTTTCATGTTCTATTCTTAGATACTTCCCATGGATAGAAAGCATTTTGGATAGTTTACAATTGTATTTTCTATTTTTCATATTTTCCACTCATATTATATTGAAAGAATCTTTTCATCTCATTAGTTTTTCTTGCAAATAACATTGATCTCTACCTGACGGTGCACAACTGTGTAATTCACTTAACAGTTTTTTATTAAAAAGATATTTGAATTGTTCTTATTACTTCCTATCACAGATATTTATGCTGAAATATAACCCATCTCAATAATATGCCTATTTTTAAGTAGAACCGATTTCTAAGAATAAGCAATAGTGGACCAGGGGACACGGCCAGTTAGAAAACCTTGGTATATAAGGTCAGACTTCAGAATACTTCATGCTGACATACACTCACTGGCACTGGATTGCAAAGTTGTCATAGATCTTTGTAAAATGGTGAGTTAAAAGTACTTCACTGGTTTCAGTTTGTATTTATTTCATGATTGATGAAATAGAGGATTTTTAGGTGTACAATGTCATTTGTGAGAATTATTTTCACTAATTTGTCTTATTTGTATAATAGTGTGTAAATCAACATTTAAATTTGTTCCAAACTATAATACTTGTAGCTGTTGTAAACGTTTTTGAGATTATCCCAGATTTTTATGCAGTGCCAAATATTATTTCTGTCTTGTTTCTTCTTTTTTTTTTTGGTACCGGGGATCGAACTCTCTCGAACTTGCCAGGCAGGCAGCACAACCACTGAGCTAAATCCCCAGTGCGTTGCCTGTTTCTTACATCACTATGTTTTCACATAAAATGTCCATCCCTACCCCAAAATCAGACACTTTTTTTTTCAATTTTTGAAAAGATCCATACTTTATTTGAAGTCTTTAATATATACTATTTTTTCTTTTGTCTTAGGTAATCAAAAGATAGCTTTGAAAAATGCTTACCTCATTCTTGAAAATATTTTATGAAATACATATATTATTCTTTTAAATATCCTTGAAAAATATCTTTTTATTTATATTTATCAATTTTATTTATATTTTTAAATGTCAAGAATCTTTTGAATTTTTCAAGTCTAATCTATTGCCTAATGCATCTATTTTTATATTCAACTTTTTTCTGAATATAATTAGTTTTTCACTTCTTCAGTTAAGTATTATTCCATTTCTTCTCTCTCTTAATATTAAAACAATGAAAACAATGAAATATTTCAAGAATGAGAATAATGATATTTGTATTCCTTCACCAGAATTTGGAGTATAGGAGAAAACATGTTTTGGCTTTAGGATTCCAACTTTGATACATGTAATAAGATATTTCTCACTTCTGCTATTGTTGTATGTATTTTATTGTTATATGAATCCTCTATTTTATTTGGAAAAACATTTAGAAGCAGTAAGACCAAGACCAGTATGAACATCATGTGGCTAAAAAGCAGTAAAAAGCAATTGCAAAAATAGTGCATATGCCTCTAAAGAACACACTCCATTCAATAAATCATAGTGGTTTTATTTCTTCACCTTAAAAAATATTGTTCTGTCACAAATAGGAGGAAGTAGTCATCATCTTTTTTAAAGTAGGTTTTGATTTGCAAATTGCTCCTGAAACCTAAACATGGCAGAAGTTGTCCAAATAGTGAATTAAATGGTTTCTAGTAAATTTAGGGTGTCGCCTGGCATCACACGGCCTGTGTGATCCTCTGCAGGACATGCTTCGCTCACAGACATCTGAGTGTAATCTTATGCACTTAGGGTTAGCATGAGATCACGATTTTAACTATCAGGGTATATCTTCCTGCAGCCTCAAACATTGAGTTGACTTCCTGCTGGAATGTGATTACATCACCCTCAACTGAAAATTGACCTCAGTAGATGCTTTTCATTCACCTTGAAACAAGATCAAAATAACGAGCAAAATAAACTCTGCCCTGTAGCCTCCTCAGCACTAGTGACTGAAGGAGACAGACAGTGTATACACCACCTTGGATTCATGCCTTCTTCTGTTAATTCCTAATTTCTCTATAGGAAAATAGACACTGGCAATTACCGGGAGATGTCTATCCACATACCATTGCAGGAGAGGTCTCTGGCAAGTCCGTGTCATAAACCCATGCTTGGGATGAGGGTGTGTGAGTGAGAGAGAAATAGGCCTAGTAATGGGGCCCAACTTTTAAGTCAAGCTTTCTCCTTGGAATTTCACCAGTGTTGTAGAAAATCCTGGTAGAACTTCTGTTTGTTCAAAACTCATCTGCCACAATTTTAATACCTTCGTTGTTCACAGATAAATCGTTTATCCATGTGCCATTCAGAGTCATGGAGCAAGTGCACAATGTGACAGAATTCATCCTGCTCGGCCTCACACAGAACCCAGGGGTGCAGAAACTCTTGTCTGTCATCTTTGTGATCATCTACTCCATCACCTTGGCAGGCAACATACTCATTGTTGTGACCATCACCAGCAGCCCGGCCCTGGGCTCCCCCATGTACTTCTTTCTGTCCTTCCTGTCTTTCATTGATGGCTGCTGCTCTTCTACCATGGCCCCCAAAATGATATTTGACTTACTGGCTGAAAAGAAAACCATCTCCTTCAGCGGGTGCATGACTCAGCTCTTTGCAGAACATTTCTTCGGGGGCGTGGAGATTATCCTACTCACGGTGATGGCCTACGACCGCTACGTGGCCATCTGCAGGCCACTGCACTACACCACCACTATGAACAGGCAAGTGTGTGGCCTCCTGGTGTCCACAGCCTGGGCCGGGGGATTGCTTCATGCTCTCATCCAAATGCTTTTCATGCTCTGGGTGCCATTCTGTGGCCCAAATGTCATTGACCATTTCATCTGTGACCTCTTCCCTCTCCTAAAACTCTCCTGTGCTGACACCCACATCTTTGGACTCTTTGTTGCTGCCAACAGTGGGCTGATGTGTGTGCTCATTTTTGCTGTTCTGGTCACCTCCTATGTCCTCATCCTCTGCTCCCTGAAGACTGGAAGTACTGAGGAACAGTGGAAGGCACTCTCCACCTGCACCTCCCACATCATGGTAGTCGTCCTATTCTTTGTACCCTGTACATTTGTGTACTTTCGGCCCATGATCACCTTCCCAATGGATAAAGCAGTGGCTGTGTTCTATACTGTGGTAACCCCCATGTTGAACCCTTTAATCTACACCCTCAGAAACAAAGAGGTGAAAAATGCCATGAAGAAACTCTGGAGCCAAAGTCTAATCTTAGGTAGAAATTCATATGAACAGAGAACATGAAAACAACTCTATCCACACTTTAACAATAATGTAACGAGTAGAAAGGAAAATGGCCTTGAAGTCAGCATACTTTAGTTTAAGTATATTTTTGCCTTTCTTTTCCAAAATTTCTTTAATGATTCTTTTTTCATAAGAGATGAATATTTGACTAAGTGATAACTAAAGCTTCTTCTGACTTTAATATTCTTGTCATTTACACAAAATTATTGACCCAAAGGACATTGCTAGTCAATGTAGAAATGTCATCATATGTAGAAAATTCATGTTTCTGTATTCAATAGAATAATTTTCTACAAAACTCCAGATATAAATTTCATAACTTATAGCAATCGCACTATTTAAACAGAGAGAATTAATGGCTAAAGACTTGGCTGAAAATTGCAGTTTTAATCTCAACTAATGAAATCAAATTGGACTTATTACAGTGAAGGAGAGAGAACAACCAAAAACAAGTGTGTTTTGAGGAATATGTGTCACTAAGCAAGGACTGACAGCAAAATTAATGATGTATAACTCCATTAACACTATTTATCTTCCAATTTTGCTCATTCTAAATTTTCTCTGCCTAAAGCTAAGGGAAGGTATAAAATACGACCAATCTTGGGCATTATTGCTGAGGTGGAAGATATCTGGTGAGGAACTTTTTTGTCAAAAGCTCCCCATACAACATTTCACCTCCAAAACAGCTCTTATTGGACACATCTGTGTCTTAGTTGATGAGAGCAAAGGTAGCTGACACACAAGAGACTTCATGACATCCAAGTAATAGAGACAGAAATTGTTCACATTCAAATTCGAGGAGTAAATTGCAGAACAATGAGATGGAAATTCATTTGGGATGTAGACATAGTACAATTTTAAGAGAAAGTACCCAGATTTAGAAAAAGAGAAAAAACGGATTTAAATCAGGGCTAGGTAAGAAGTCCTGCAAATTTTAGCGATTTAAATCTACCTTCCTAGACACTGAAATAACCCACATGACTCCTTAGCCATACCTCATCTTATGTTAAATATATTTTGCATACAGATTACTATTTGGCAGACTCATAAACATTCCGATTGGAAGAGCAGTTTTTCTCAATTGTGGCCAATACATTTGCTGATCACTAAATATCTATGTGGGGCTACCGCTGTATTTTCCAGCCCACTTCTTAGAGATGGGACCACATCTGCAGAATTGACACATGTCCCATTCAGAGAGGACCCTTTAGGCCCAGCATGCTATTCCCCAGCTTTCTTTTCACTGCTGCAGCAAGGGTGGAAAACACATTGGAAAGGAAGGGCCATACAGAGTCGGCAGCCTGGATTATAGAATCAGCACATGGGGGACAGTGCCCCGGAGGACGAGGACTCAACCTCTACTGGCTGAACAGGAAATAAAATGATGTGTTAAACCGTAGGACTTCAGGATTCCTTACCACAGAAAGACATAGCACATTCTCACTACAGTAGCATCTTTCTAAACTTCATCTTTTTAAAGACTTACCAGGATTAAGAAAAGAACAGGATAATGCAACTTTTGTAATTATCTTGATTCTCAAGTATCACAGAATGAGTAAATAGTAATATTTACAAAATCAAATCCAAATAAAGCCTTTTCCTACTAGGACTTAGCCCAAGACACACGTGAAATTTTAAATGTATAAATTTATACATCATTTTCTTTCTCACTTTACCTAAAAGTGTAAGGTAATACTGAAGAAAATTATAAAATGTTAAACTAGTCGGTGCCAACAAAAGTTTGAACTACAAGTTGAACTAGGTTTTCAAATCTTACTGGAAAATTCTCTCACTGTGTAAGACACATAAACTCCTAAGCATACATTCCAATTTTCCCCCAGTTCCCTGTTACCTCTATCCCACTGATTTTGTTTTAATCTCATAAGAAGATTATGTTTCCTACTTCTCATGAAAACAGGAACCAAAACAAAAGTATTCTCTCAAACATCGGCTTCTTCATCAAAAACTATAGCCAGACCCTAAGCAGACAACAGCACAATGGAAGAACAGGGCTCTCGAGGGCTTGTGCCCCCTCGTCAGCATCAATTTGAACAACTGTGCATGAGCAAGAACAGCTTTACACGAGCTGGAGAAGCCAGGTGTGAGCTTATAGCACTGGGGCATGTCATGGAAAGAGGACACATGAAGAGGACAGAACAGAGTTTCCAGTTCCCACCTCACCCCTCTCTCACCACTCCAGGAAGCACAGAGGGAGTGGGAACCCTCTGCCTGGGGTGAGGAAAAGTGGCATTTGCCTCAGACCACAACACCAGACCCACCACAGGGAGACTCAGCACTGGGCAGCACCCATGGCCCAGGGCTCCAGGACGCACTGTAGGCCAGGTCCTCAGGCCCACGGTGTCACCAGCTGAAGGCACGAGCTTGCCCCAACACAAGCTCAGCCCACAGAGAATCCGTCTCAAGCTGCCCAGCACCAGGGGGCCCCCAGTGGGCACTGTTGGCAGGAATGGGGTCGCTACTGTGGAAAGCAGAAAAGAGGTTCCTCGGTCACTTAAGGACAAACTTAGGGTGCACAATGCTACTTCTGAGTATCCAAAACATGGAAGTCAGAAAAATCTAGGAAGCATCTGCACTCACTGTGTTCACTGCATTTGATTTACCCCTTGGAGAAATATAAGTGTCCATTTACAGACAAATGGATATATAAAATGTGCTATATATATGTGTATATATATATATACACACACACACACACACATGCACGCACACACTCACACACAATGGAATACTGTGCAGTTTTACAAAAGGAAGAAATTCTGTCATACATAACTACTTTAGTGAACTTGGGAGACAATATTCAGAGGGTCTGCTCAACAGGTACAAAGTTTTGGTTGTGGAGGATGAATAAATTCTAAAAATCTTCTGTACAATGTTGTGTCTATAGTTAATAGTACTGTACTCACACTCAAATTTGTTAGAAGAGTAGATCTCATGTTATATATTCTTACTATTAAAAAATCAAGGGAAATTGACAAATAAAATGTGGTATAGTCATAAAATTCAGTATTATTCAGCCTTAAAAGATAATTAGAGTATGAAACTATGAAAAAGGAAAAAGAAGTTTATACAACTTTGGCTGTTGTATCTCAAGAAAAGACATGGCCACAATGAAGGATAAGAGCTTAATTTGGGGTTTGGTTCTATCTATGATTTCAGACATCCCTTGGAGTCTTGGAATATATCCTCTTCAAATAAGAGGCAATCATAAATTCTTTGAAAATTTATTCTTTATGTGTACAGATAAAACTGTATATTTCTATATCTACCTGTGTGACGCGGAACTATGAAGTGAATGTACTTGTGGAATAATTCAACTTAGCTAAATAGAACGTGCACTGCCTCACATAGTTATTTTTGTGGTGAGAACATTGAACGTCCATGCTATTAGCATGTACAAAAAAGTAATCTATTGCCATCAACTCTAGTCACCATGCTGCACAATAAATGGGTTGAGCTTATCTTATAATCTTGTACCCTTTAACCAACATTTCCCCCAATATTACCTGCAACTAACCCAGCTTCTAGTAGCCACCATCCAACTCTCTAAGGCCATGACAGTAAACTTTTCTAGATTTCACATAATGAGAGCATGCATGTGTGGTTTCCTTTGGCTCACTTCATCTCCAGTAAAGTCCTCAGATTCATCCATGCTGTTGCAAATGACTCCATGTCCTTAAGACAGCTGAATGGTGTTCCAAGGTACATGCCCCCAACATGTGCTTTGGCCAGTCACCCAGTTGATGGACACTTTGATTGACTCTATATCTTGGCTATTGTGAATCTGTTAAATTTCATCAAATGTTTTTTCTGCATGTATTGAGATGACCCATGTGGATTTGTCCTCTAGTCTGGTAATGTGACATACAATACTTTTGATTTGCATATGTTGGATCAGGCTTGCAACTACTTTGCAGAAGATTTTTGCATCTCTGATCATCACGAATATCAGCCTATGATTTTCTTTTTATTTATTGTAGTGTGTTTGGTATCAGAGTAATGATACAACCATAAACTGAGTTTGAACCATTGTCTCCTCTTTGAATTTTTGGAAGAGTTTGAGAGTTATTAGTTCTTTAAATATTTGGTAGAGGTGACTTACAAAGCCATTTTGTTCTAGACTTTTCTTTCACAGGAGAGTTTTTAGGACTGACTCAATATTTTAAAAAAAAACAACTTGAGGGCCAGGGTTTTAGCTCAGTGGTTCCAGTGCCTACCTTGCAAGTGCAAGGTCCTGAGTTCAATCCCCAGTACCAAAAAAAAAAAAACCTTGAACATTGACACATGGACCAACTCAAATGAACCTTGTGTACACTGAGGTTATCCACAAAGAACACTAATGTTACACACTCACTGCACGAACTGGAGTAAGACAGACACAAGGAGGTTGGGGGACCCTCAGTGATAGGTTGGCATGTGCAAGGCCCAAGGGATTCATTTCTCAGCACCACCAAAAAAAACATGACATGGGCAAAGAAACACACGTTGTAGTTTGCCACCTAGGAAGAAGCAGGAGAGTCAAATTCATATAGATAGAAAGTAGTCTAGTGGGTGCCAGGGCCTGAAAAAACAAAGATAAGCTGCCATGTAACTCTTTACTGAGTAGGGAATATCAATCTAGGAACGTGGAAAGTGCCTGTAGATGATGGAAAGGTGACTGCATTAAAATGTGGATGTACTTAATGCCACTGATCTTAAAATTGTTAAAATAATATTGTATGATATACATATGTATGCCACATTTTCCAAATAATAAGAGGATTTATGCATGAGATTGGTGAAAAACTACGAATGTTGAAAAGAGAGCTGAATGCTTTGTGTTGCCTCTTTCTTGAGATCAGGAATGTGTCCATTTGGTTCAAGGTAAAGGTTGATAATGATGGAGGCCGATTCCTTTTGAGGTTGCAGCCAGGTCTTCTTCTCCTTGGAAGCTCCAGGAAAGAAGGTAGGAGATGGGTCTCCTTTCCAGAGTGCTTCCATTCTTCACTGTGGTCATCTTTATCGGTGAACTTTGACCGTGATTTCTTCTGTAGCTACCGTTGGAAAGCATGGGACCCACACTAAGTATCAGCATTGTTTCGGCAGAGTATGAAGAAAAGATGAATGTCCACGAATTAACCTTAAGAATGTGGCATCTAAGAAATCATCGGGAAAGAACTTTATTATCTCTAGGACTTCTAAATTTCCAGTCTTTGGCACCTGGGAATCCTGCCTTCTAAACCCCTCAGTCACTTACTAATAAAAATGTCTCAACGCCCCACAGTGATCAGGCACATAACCTTTAATGCTGCCACATCCATTCCTCAGAGAAACTACACCATTTTTCAGCCATGTTTTCTAGAAGTTTATTCTCCTAATGCTGATCTATGCCTAAAGCCACCCCATATTCCAGGCCAGGTTCAACAACGTCATGATGAGCAAAGAAACCAAATAAAAAAGTTTTCCAAATTATATTTCTCAAGTCTTATCCTAAACTACAGTCTAGAAATATCTTCAACTCCGCTTGGATGGCATTTCTCACACTACCACTGATGGCGCCTGTGGCTACCAAGCAAGAGTTAAAGAGAGACCTTGGCTGTTGCCTTGGCACAGATTTCAGCAGAGCCAGTTACTAATCCCCTGGGAGCCTGCGAGGTCAGCGCATTGCCAAACCCTGCAGCAGCGGAAGTCTATGTAAACTCTGTCTCCAGAGCCACTGAAGAAAGCCTTGCGAAGAAGAATCTGTGAGCTGCAGGCTAACAAGCTGTGGGAGACAGCACTGCTGTGCTTAGTGGCTTCCAGGGAAATAGAGTTGAAAAGGAGGAAACTGGGTTAGGAGTGTACAGAATTCTCAATCTCTCCACACTGTTCATGAGTTCATAGGAAGCAAAATTGGCTGTAGAAAATAATATCCAACAAAGCAGATTTTATGCATTTGTATATTTTAGAGTTGAACACCCTAATGTGTCATAATTTGGCTTTATTCCCATTGTTTTTATTTGCATTGAATATCATTCAAGGAGATACTTTCATAGGAAACGAAGAGATTAGAAAATAGCTCCCTGAAGTTTCAAAATTTCCTGACTAAAACAGCTCATATTCTGAGTAAACCAAGACTTACAATGAGAAGCAAATAAACTAAATGGCTGAACTGCAGAAATGTCTAGAAAGATCTTTCCCGTGGTCCACTTCTCAGTTTACAAGGTCTACTCTCAGCTGTGCTACCTGAGCCCAGAAGAGGAGAAAGTGATGACCACATTCAAGCTAAACAATGAGAAATCCACCACCAGCCAGACCCAGGTCAGTGAAAACTAAACCTTTTTTCATCAAATTTTATGAACAGTAACTTTAGCCAATTGCTTGGTAATGAAGTAGTATTTGTATTACAGCACTGACCTGAAATTTAGTGCTTTGCTATAAAAATGAACTTGGACAGAAGCACATGAAAATATTAATAGAAAACATTTATTTGGAATTTTGACAAACCAGATACTCTTAAGAATGACTGCAGTCATTTTTAAGGCATTGTAGTTAATAGGCAGATCTCACTAAATACACTGAATCTGGACCCTTCTGTTTCTACTGGCTTGAATTTTTCCCTTTTTTATGATTTTTCATGTTGCTACTTTGAAGGAAGAATTTGTGAATTAAATCCATTAGTAATGCTTCATCATATAGTCACCATCTACATAAGCCATAAATTAAAAGAAAATAACTCAGAAATTCAGCTTTCCTGAAAACCAAAGATAACTTTCCTAACTCCCATTAAACCTGAGAAGTCGTGATGCTAATTTTGGTATTCAGGAATTTTTTAAATTGTATAGTTATGGTTTTTGACAGGGATTTGTGTATGAAAAAGAAAAGGGGAGGAAGAGAAAGAAAAAAATCCAACATATATTCATTGTTGAAAAATCCATGCCTAGATCATTCCAGAAATTGCAATTTTACATGTTCAATATTTCCACCTGTTAGCAATGAAAACTACAAATTCGGAATATTAATTGACTGAATTTATGTCAAAACAGGAAATTTTTTATCATAGCTGACTTTATTTATAGAGTGGTATGAGTGTTAGTGGAACACTGTACAATTTACATAGCCACTTCTGAAGATGTAAGATGTGAGGAGCGTGGAAAACAGGGTCCTGTCCTGCCAGGCACAGTATTTAGGGCTCTGATCTATAATAAAGTTAGTTCCTTAGCAGTCACAGAGAAAAATGTCCACGTGCAGATCTGTCCCCATCTCTGTGTGCATTCATATGACAGGAGTCAGGTCACACAATACGGCTGCTTTACATGTAGCAAGAGTTGGAACTTTGCTATGCCATACACAGAGGACATTAGTAAAAGAATATTGTGTTTGCATTCCCATAAATACTCATGACAATAGATAAGTAAAAATTAAAAATACGGTGGACCCTCGAGTTACAAACAGCCTGACATACAAACAACTTGGGTTACAACCAGAATTTTAGTTTTAGCTTTCGAACAAAGTCTTGAGTAAGGACCCAAATGCCAGCTGCTGTGCTTCCAGATGGCCTCAGATACAGATTTAACCCTTAAAGAGTTCTGGAAGGATCATGACAACACCCTTTCCTGTGTGGGGTTCATTGAGAAATCCTGGGCCGGTGTCTCTCTAAGGACTGAGATCTGCCTGTACATAGGAGAGAGACTTTGAAGGCTGTGTAGAGGAGGCTGAGCCTTCCGTGGACTAACTTGTGTTACAACCAGCCCCTGGAAATGAATTGAGTTCATAAGTCAAGGGTCCAAATTTGGGCATCAACAAATCAGCATTGATTCCTATGAACACCTTGCTTAATTTGGTGGTGCTTGTAAGTTACTATCATTATTCCATTAAAATGAATTAGGGTCAATCTACCCTCATTACGTTCTCCTATATGTGTCTATGAAAGAACAGAGGTGAGTAAATGTATAACCCCTTTAATTTCATAAAGCAGGACTACTGAGCTGATAAAGTATTTTGCTATTGGATTTGTCATATCATCGCCCCAAATTACCATGATTTTCTTTCAGATAGACCACATGTCCACAGCCCACACTAACTGATGGGAAGGATGAGTAATGTAACAGAATTCATCCTCCTGGGCCTCACCCAAAATCCACAGCTGCAGAGGCTCTTATTCAGTGTGTGCGGCCTGACCTACGTGATCACACTGGCAGGTAACACGCTCATCTCCGTCACCATCTTCGTCAGCCCAGCTCTGGCTTCTCCCATGTACTTTTTCCTGTCCTATTTGGCCATTATAGATGGTTTCTACTCTTCCTCCATAGCCCCCAAGATGATCTTTGACTTGATCTCTGAGAAGAGCACCATCTCCTTCAAGGGCTGCATGGCTCAGCTCTTTGCCGAACACTTTTTCGCTGCAGCTGAGATCATCTTGCTCATTGCCATGGCCTACGACCGCTACGTGGCCATCTGCAAGCCCTTGCACTATGTGACCATCATGAGCCGATCCGTGTGTGCCTTCCTGGTGGGGGCCGCTGTGCTCTTAGGCTTTATTCACGGCGGGATACAGGTTCTGTTTATGGTCCAGTTACCGTTCTGTGGCCCCAACATCATTGACCACTTCATGTGTGACCTGGTCCCACTCCTGGAGCTGGCTTGCACTGACACTCGCACCCTGGGGCCCCTGATCGCTGCCAACAGTGGCTCACTGTGTCTGCTCACTTTTTCTCTGCTGGCTGCTTCCTATGTCATCATCCTGCATTCCCTGAGGACATACAGCTCTGCTGGGCGCCACAAAGCCCTGTCCACCTGTGCCTCCCATATCACAGTTGTCGTCTTATTCTTTGTGCCTTGTTCATATCTCTACCTAAGACCCGTGACCTCCTTCCCCACCGACAAAGCTGTGACTGTGTTCTGCACCCTAATAACACCCATGCTGAACCCTTTAATCTACACCCTCAGAAATGAGGAAGTAAAGAGAGTTATGAAGAAGCTCTGGGGTCAAATAATGAAAAGGGATGATAAATAAATCTTGTGATTTGTGTATTTAGATGACACTATGTAGCAGCGTTTTACAGAGATTTGTTCAATATGAGTGATTAAAATTGGGATAGTCAATTTTCCTGTCTGTATTAAATTGTTTAATTGACATATATTAATAGTGTATATTGTGGGGTACAAGGTGGTAGAGAATTCAGCACAGGTATATAATTCTATTGATCCAATCAGGGTCATTAGCACTTCCATCTCTAAATGTTTGTCATGTCTTTGTGTTGGAAATCTTTAAACTCCTCTTTTCTAGTTTTCTACAAAATATATAATAAATTGTGGTGAACTAAGGCATAGGGCAATAGGACTTATTCCTCCTAACTGTATTTTGATGCTCATTGTTGTAACTGCCCCATATTCGCCCTCTTCCCATCCTTTCTAGTTTCTAGTGTACACTATTCTACCAGTTCAATTTTAGACATGGACAAAGGAAATGAAGGCTCTGAATATCAAACAATTGTTACAGAAAATTCTGAGTCATGTAAGCATAAGTTGCATCATGGAACTGGATGATAAGGTTCACAAATCTGGAGTATAGAAAGAATCCAAACCATGAGTGTAATGAAATATAAAGAACTCAGAAAGAGCCAGGTGCTTGGAAGTCCGAGAGGAAAAGCTTTGGACTAAACAGCCCTCATTCCTAGTCTTGTTTCAAGCATTAATTATCATTTACCATTAGAAATGTAAAACAGCTGCTTCACCTCTGTGGAACTGATTCTTCATCAGGAAAGGGGAATAATATTACATACTTTCTTAAACACAGAGAATTAAATTATCTTAATTGAAACCAGGTGTCAGTTGAAAAAAATTATGAAAATTGCTCAAATGCTGTACAAGAGTCAGAGATGTCACCAGGCCATGAGGGATGCCAAGGGCTACAGTTCCAATCAGAGGAATCATGGCAAATCACTTGTGTCCTTCAGTAGTCATGACCAAGGAGGACAAGAGCTCTGACCAACCCTCTCTATGCTTCAAACGACGTCATAAATGCATCCATTTCTGCGTAGGAATGTCACATCAAGGAACTCATCTTATCAGGGTCCCCATGTGGCCAGTGTCCTGTCTGAAAACTAAGGGTGATCTCATTCACGACTCCCTATCCTAGGGTTGAAATCCCATAAATATCTCTGTAGTTACAGATCACAGAGAAGATAGGAGAGACTGTGAGACACCTGAGCTGAACTGACCTCAATGCTCTCACAAATGAGGATCCTGTATATCTCCTTCATGTCTTTTGGGCTTCTCATCTAAGAGAAACCATGTGATATCTAAACACCTGTATCTGATTCATGGTAGGAAGCAGGAAGGCAGACGTTTTAGAGAGAGAGTAGAGGATCTGGAGAAGGGAAAGAGAGGGGAGAGTAGGGGAAAAGGGGACAAACATGATCAAGATTATACACGGAATGTAATTATTATGCATTGCAAAAAAATAAAAACATTAACAAAATAATGGAGGCTTTCCTCTTCGGGTCCTCCGGAGAAAGAAGACACCACCAGGACCAAAAGCCCTCCCTCTGTACTGATCTTGTGGTCTCTGTGGTTGAGCTCAGAAAAATGTCCCACCCAGGGATTCCGGTATCACATGCTCCTGACGTTTGCTGTGTCCACAGACCTTACACAGGGCTGGGTCTCACATACACTGCCCAAAATGGAAGGACAGATGCCGTGCTGTAATTCCCTGCACATGTCTGTCTTAGAAATCATATGAAACCAAGAGTATACTTTTAAAAGTGAAATTCATCTCTCAAAGATTAAGGGGTTTTTTCATAAGAAAAACAGAATTAGAAATAAGATCATGTAAAAACAAGAATGATGAACCAGGTGTGATGGTCCACAATTGTAACACCAGCACCCAGAAGGCTGAAACAGGAGGATCACTAGGACTTCAAGGCCAGCATGGGCTACCTAGTGAGTTCAAAGCCAGCCTGTCTCAATACAGCAAAACTGAATGAGTGAATGCTAATGATGATATTTATTATAATAATGATAAAAAGATTATGATAATGGTGGTGGTGATGATTATGATGAAGCTTACTAATGTTTATTGAGCATTTTCTGTGAAAAAAGTCTGACCTAAGCATTCATTTGCATTTTATTTATTTATTTATTTATTTATTGGTACATTTTAGGTATACAATACGTTTACATTTATCATTGGGTGTTTGTACCTGAACATGATGTATCTCAGTTCTTATTTTTTCTCCCATTACCTATGTGCCATTCACCCCGACCACCCTTCCCTATTTACACAGACTTTGATTCCATTTTTTTTTCTTTCTCATGATTTTTCCTTTCCCTTCTTCCCTTCCCCCTTCCCCTCCTGCCACCCCCAAACCCTTGGACCTTTTCCTATTTCAAATTCTCAATTATTCATTTTAATCATTTTCATCCTTATTTACACTTTCAGTTTCTCACACTAGAGAATCTATTCAGTATTTGCACATGTGTGTCCTATTTATTTCACTTAAGGGTATGGCCTCAATATGCATCCATTTAGCTATAAATATCTCTAGATTCTCATTCTTTATGGCTGAGTGGTACTCCATTTTATTTTTTAAAAACCACATGTTCTTTATCCAGTTTCCAGTTGATGGACACTTGGGATATTTCCAAACCTTAGCTCTTACAAATTGTGCCGCTATAAACATAGGTGCACATATATCGCTGTGGTATGATTCTTTTAATTCTTTGGGGAAGATTCCCAGTAGGGGAATAGCTGGGTCAAATGGGACCTGTAGTCTTAGTTCTTTGAGGTGTCTCCATACTGATTTCCACAGTGGTTGCACCAGTCTACATTCCCACCAACAATAGAGAAGGGTTTCTTTCTCTCTGCACCCACGCCAGCATTTATGATTTGTTGATTTCTTGATAGCAGCCATTCTTTATGAGGTGAGGAGGAATCTCAGGGTTGTTTTCATCTGCATCTTTCGGATGACTAGTGATGTTGAACATTTTTTTCATATATTTATTTGCTGTTTTGACTTGTCTGAGAAATGGCTATTCATTTCAGATGCCCATTTTTGAATTGAGTCTTTGAATTTGGGGGGTCTGATTTTTTTCAGTTCTTTATATATTCTCGATAGTAGACCTTTGTCTGAGGTACAGCTGCTAAAAATTTCTTCCCACATTGTAGGTTGTCTCTTAGCTCTGTTGGTAGTTTCTCTTGCAGTCCAGAAGCTTTTTAATATGATGAGATCCCAGTTGTTGATTCTTTGTTCTAGCTCCCGTGCTACTGAAGATTTGTTCATAAAGTCTTTTCCTATGCCAGTGTCTTCAACAGTTCTACCTAACTTATCTTCCAGCAAGTTTAGTGTTTCTGTCTTGATATTTAGATCTTTAAACCACTTTGATCTTAGTTTAGTGTGTGGTGATAGGTACAGGTCCAGTTTCAATCTCTGGCAGGTTGAAATCGGGGTTTTCCAACACCATTTATTAAATAGGCTCTTTCCTCCAATGAGAGTGGTTGGCTCCTTTGTCAAAGACGAGGTGGCTGAGTATGTCTGGAGTTGTTTCTGCATCTTCTAATCTATTCCACTGATCTTTGGGTCTGTTTCTTTGACAGTACCATGCTGTTTTCATCACAGTAGCTTTGTAGTATAGCTTCAAGTTGGGGATTGTGATACCCCCAGCCATGTCTCTGTTGCCTAGAATTGCTTTTGCTTTTCTAGGTTTCTTCTGCTTCCAAATAAATTTTTGGATTGTTTTCTCTAGTTCTGTGAAGTATATTGTTGGAATTTCAATCGGTATTGCATTAAATCTACATAGTAGTTTTGGAAGTATGGCCTTTTTCACTATTTTGGTTCTTCCTACCCAGGAACAAGGGATATCTTTCCATTTTCTTATATCCTCTTTGATCTCCTTCTTCAGAATGCTGTGGATTTCAGTGTAGAGGTCTTTTGCTTTCTTTGTTAGGTTGATTCCTAGATATTTCAATTTTTTAGATGCTATTGTAAAAGGAATTATTTCCTGAATTTCTCTCTCAATGGGTCTGCTATTTTCATATAAGAAGGCTATTGTTTTTTAAGTGTTGACCTTGTATCCAGCTACTCTACTGAATCTGGCAATTAGGTCTAGAAGACTTTTGACCCAGTTCTTTGGATATTCTATGTAAAGTATCATATCATCAGCAAATAATGACAGATTATCTTCTTCCTTTCCTATCTTTATTCCTTTTATTTCTTTCTCTTTTCTAATTGCTATGGCTAATGTTTCCAGAAATATATTGAACAGGAGTGGTGATAGTGGGCATCCTTGTCTTGTTCCTGATTTCAGCGTGAAAGTTTTCAGTTTTTGACCATTTAGTATGATGTTGGCTGTTGCTTTTTCATAGATAGCTTTAATCAGGTTGAGATAAAGACCTTCTATTCTAATTTTCTGTAGCATTTTTATCATGGATGGGTGCTGGATTTTGTCAAATGCTTTTTCTGCATCCATTGAGATGATCATGTGGTTTTGTCCTTGACTCTGTTAATATAGTGTATTACATTTATTGATTTACAAATGTTGAACCATCCTTGCATCCCTGGGATAAATCTGACTTGGTCAGGGTGTATGATCTTCTTGATGACCCTCTGTATTCTGTTTGCCAGTATCTTGTTGAGGATTTTTGCATCTATGTTCATTAGGGAGATTGGCCTGTAGTTCTCTTTTTGGGTTGGATCATATGGTGCCTTCCCTCTGTTGGGGCTCATGGAGTTGTGATCTTCATTGTCTTTTTCTAGGATATTGTTTAAAATTGTTTGGAGTGCTAGTTAGGTGTTCACAAAATTTCTCAGGTGTTCTTTGTCGTGAAAGTATCTAATTTCCCCATCAATTTTGAAAGATAATTTTGCTGGATACAACAGTCTAGGTTGGAAGTTATTTTCTTTTAGGGCTTGAAATACTTCACTCCAGGCTCTCCTTGATTTGAGGGTTTGTGTTGAGAAATCTGCCGTGATTCTGATGGGTTTTCTTTATAGGTGATTTGTTTCTTTTCTCTGCCTGTAGAATTTTGTTCTTCTGTTGAGATTCTGGGATCTTGACTATTATATGTCTAGGTGTAGATTTTTTTTGATCATGGCTAGTTAGAGTTCTATATGCCTCACTTATCTGTATGCCCAATTCTCTACCTCTGTCTGGGAAGTTTTCTACTATTACTTCTGTGAACATTTTTTTATGTCAATTGTACTTTCTCCTGTTTTTTTGTGGACTCCTATCAGTCTTATGTTATTCTTCTTTGCATCATCTAGCAGCTGTTGGATGGATTTCTCATAGTCCCTTACCTATCTTTAAGAAATCTCTGTTTTCATGGTCCTTAATCACAATCTTGTCTTCTATATCTGAAATGCTGTTTTCAGATTCTCTTAGTCTGCTCTGCATGCTTTCAATAGAGTTTTTAATCTCCTGAATATCTGTTTGAATCTGTTTCATGGATTCCATTTCTTTCTTATGTTGGGCGATCATGATTTCCATTTCTTTCTTATGCTGGGTATTCATGGCTTCCAGCATGTTTCTGATCTCATCTATTTTCTTATCTGTTTCTGCTCTAGAGCCTCTAATCATGTCTTTCGCTCTACCCACCATCTCTGCATTTATCTGGGAGATTATTTCTGTATTGAATTTTTCTAGAGCCTCATGCATCTTCTTTGTTACTTCCTGTGCTATCAGTTCAGGGTGTCCAAGTGGTTGCTTATCAGACTTTTCCACCTCATTTCCCCCAGAATTTCCTTTTTGTGGCATGGAAGCCTGCATTTGTGCCTTGCTTAAGTGTCTTCTCATTTTTGTTTTTGGTACTGTCCTTGGTTTAATTCCTGGGTTGATATTTCAAAATTGCTTAATGTAGATATCTTTGTTGCTTGTGTTTGAAACCCTTGTGGAATGATTGCTTTTCAGAGGTGTCTTCCAGATATAGCTTGTGATTGGGTTTTAAGACCCTAATGACTCTGAGGCTATTTTATTTTCCTTACACTAGGAAGGAAAACTAATTAGATCAATCACAACATGTTAGCCCAAATGACATAGTCAACAATGCCATAACATCAAGTATAGCTTAGAAAATGACAATTTGTGGTAGTTATTAATCTATCACTTTTAGCTATGTGAGTTAAATTAAAACCGAGAACCAACCCAACATAAGTTTGTAATGAATAAACTCTTCAATATAGCATCTTTCCCCTTCAGGATGGGGAGTTAAAAGGAGTTAAGGAGGGAGAGACAGGTAGAAAGATCAGGTAAGACTAGCAGTAAGGCCAGAAGACACAGAAAGATCACACAAACTCTAAGAAGTTGTTAAAGGCAAGAGGAAAGGGCAGAATGAAAGAACAAAGATGTGAATAGAATCACCTAACAGCGACAGGGAGGCTAGGTACCAAATTTACTTTCCTTTATACCTAATGATAATCAAGAGAAGGAAAAAGAGAAGAAAAGAACAACAAGGGAGAAATCCAAATTCAGTGCAGAAAGGAACAAATGGGGAGATGAGGAGCAATGTGGGACAGCAAGAGAATGAGTGAGAGAGAGAGAAAAAGAAAAGATAACAGAAAAAAAGAAAGGTAAAAATTCGAAGAGTAGAAAAAAGTAAAAATTAAGAATTAAAAGTAAGAGAAAAAAATTTTTTCCTTTTTTGCAAATAGCAAAAAATGAAAACTACGGGCCTCCTTCAGGGTATGTCACTGCTGTTATGGTAGGCAATGTAGGAATCCCTGTGCATATACGAGTCAATGAGTCTCAGCAAGCCAGCAGCAGACCAAGTACAGCGGTCTGATGTGCCTTTATTGTAGAGATTCTCTTTACTTTTCCGCTGAGCTTCAGTTTTCATGGAGGACCCTGAGAAGTCCTCTTTCTGTTACTAACTTCTGCTCTATCTTGTGGCGCTCAGGACAAGGGTCTTTATAATCCCCTGTGCCTCTGTAGTGTGGGACCAGGTAGCAGAAAAGCCAGTAGGTGAGAGGTGTGGGGGGGGGACTGACTGGGCCTTGGAGGTGCCTGTGCAGCTAAGTGGACCTCATGGTAGTGTTGGTGGGGCCTGGGATGGCCTCGGAGCTTCAAGCTGCTTGTCTCACCTGGCTGGTCGCGGCTGGGAGAGCGTCAGATGGGCTCATTTGCATTTTAGAGGCATTGAATTTATTTTTTTGATTCTTTGTTTTATTTAAATTGACAAAAGTGTACCTATTTTTGTGTACAATGTGGTGTTTTATACATAGTGGAATGATTAAATTGAACTAATAAACTTATGCATTATTTCACACAGTTATCCTTTTGCCCTTAAAACACTTAAAATCTAATTAGCTGAAAGTAGTTTAAAATTTATTTAACTAACATTTGGCCTATGCAGAATTCAAGTCTCAACTAGTCTAACTCAAAGCCTTTGTGTTTTAACAAACCCCATGGCGCTCTTCCTCTGAATATAATAGAAAAACAAATTTCTTACATGTATCTTCAATTTCTCAGATTTTCTGAGGAATTCCCTTTTTGAAGTCCACTGGCTCTGTTAGCACACCAGCAGGTTGCATCCCTTCCACAGAGGAGAGAGGCTAAAGATGCTGAGTCTGAAGAGAACCGGGTTGACTCATCCGTAGTTCATAACCTCATGAGCACTCAGATTCTTGCGTAACAGGAAATTGTGTTGAAATTCAGTGTTTCTTTCCCTGCCTGTGCCAGTGTGGATGTGAAGGAGCAGCCTCAGCTTACACAGCAGCCCTTTCCTCTGATAAACCAATCCAGAAGAAAAATTATCAAATATACTTGATCTAAGTATCAGTACATTTTCATGTCCATTTTTTTGAAAGCTTCTTCATGAAAGAGAGGTGAAAAATTACTTTTAAGCAGCCAAAATATGAATATTGCCTTTTACTTCACCAGTATATTGTCTACAATACCAAAACTTTGGAAGTTTACATTATTTCTGGTTTTTATGGTTCTGTTTTTCTTTTCTCCCTGGCAGGAAAGGGAATCAACATTTATCAGGCTCCAGTCACTAGTAAGCTACTATTCTTTGCATATATACTTTCCTTTTACTGGGCATACACTAAGGAATAAAATACTCCTCATTGGACAAGGAGACTGAGGATCAGAAAGGTTTGTCTGCTTAGAAAGTCAGGTAACAAATAAATAATATCTCCTGAGAGTTTAGTTTCTGCCTTTTAGGCTAGCAGAGGCTTGGGAGAGGTTATAAAGGAAGTGAAGTTCTAGTAAAGAACCTGAAGAGCAAAGAGAAGCGGGAGGTGATGATGGGGGAGGTGTAAGGGAGCCAGGGAAAGAGCGGCCTGGGATCAGAGAACAAGAACCCATGGTGAGCGCTGCTGTCATGAGTCTGAAGGGACACAGGGAGCTCACAGGACCAAGAGAAAAGCACCATCAGAACTCTCTTGTTCTGAAAGAAAGAAAAAAACATTTTCTTAATACCAAGAAGAGACTATTCTTAGTGTGATATATGCTTTTTACGTTTTCTTTTTTTATGTTTATTTTCCATTTTAATTATATAGTCCTGTATGAATACACTGTCCTTTTGAAATTAGGATACAAAAATTGAGGGCCGGGGATTTAGCTCAGTGGTCCTGCCACCTGCCTTGCAATAGCAAGGTCCGGAGTTCAATCCCCGGTACCAAAAATTACAAAAATTGAAAGTGAAAGATCCTTCTCCTCTTCATTACCTTTGACCAAAAAAGTACAATACTATGGGCTTCCAGGTGGGCATGCCATGGCTCCCAGCCCAGAGGAGGCTTCAAGGTAGGCGTGCCATGGCTCCCAGCATGCAGGAGCCTTCTGGGTAAGTGTGCCACAGCTCCCACCCCAGAGGAGGCTTCTGGGTAAGCATGCCACAGATCCTAGCACAGAGGAGGTAAGCCATGCAGGTGCAAGCAGCAACTCCCCACCATCGAAATAAAAAGACACGTAAACAAGCCTCAGAACCAGACTTCCAGATCACCTACAGCAACTCCAAAGGGAAACAAGATGGAAAAGAAAGTGATCAGGAAAAGAAAAATTTCTTTAAAATTTGAAGAGACCAGGAGAAATCAATCCAGCAACTGCTAGATGATGCAAAAAAGAATAACATAAGACTAATTGGAGTCAATGAAGAAATAGGAGAGAGTGGAGATGATGTAAAAAAACTGTTCACAGAAGTGATGGCAGAAAACTTACCAAGCAAGGGAAAAGAACTTGACATACAGATGAGCAAGGCATAAAGGACTCCAACCAGCCTTGATCAAAAAAATCTACACATGGGAAAATAATTGTTAAGATTCCAGAAACTAAACAGAAGAACAAAATTCTACAAGCAGTTAGAGAAAAGAAACAAACCACGTACAAAGGAAAGCCCATCAGAATCACAGCAGACTTCTCAACACAAACCCCCAAGGCAAGAAGAGCTTGGAGTGGCGTATTTCAAGCCTTAAAGGAAAACAACCTCCAACCCAGATTGATGTATCCTGCCAAACTACCTTTCAAAATTGATGCTGAAATAAGATCCTTTCATGACAAAGAGCACCTGAGGAACTTCATGAATAACAAACCAGAACTCCAAAAAGTTTTAGACAAAATCCTACAAAAAGACAATGGGGATCACAACCCCAGGAACTCCAGCAGAATGAATCCACCAGGCACAACAAGAAATTAAAACAAAAGGGGAAGGATCAAACAAAAAAATTCATGACAATGATAACTCAATATGTATCAGTTATAACCATCAATGTTAATGGTCTCAACTCACCAATCAAAAGAAATAGACTGCCAGAATGGGTCAAGAAGCAAGATCCAACAATATGCTGCATACAAGAAACACACTTAATTCAAAATGAAACTCATAGACTGAAAGTTAAAGGGTGGAAAACAATACTCCATGCGATGGGAACCCAAAAAAAAAGCAGGAGTAGCTATGCTCTTTGAAGAACAAGTGGATTTCAAACCCACACTGATTAAGAGAGACAAAGAAGGGCACTATATCCTTGTAAAGGACACAATCCAACAGGAAGGGATAACAATCATGAATATCTATGCACTCAAAACTAGTGCACCCAACTATATAAAACAAATTCTAATGCACATGAAAAACCATCTAAGCATTAATACAATAATAGTGGGGGCCTCAATACCCCATTGCCACAAATACATAGATCAACCAGACAAAAAACAAGCAATGAAATACTAGAACTCAATCAAACTCTTGAACAAATGAACTTAATAGATGTTTACAGACTGTTTCACCCCATGAAATCAGAATACACATTCTTTTCAGCTGCACATGGCTCATTCTCCAAAATAGACCACATACTTGCTAACAGAACATATTTAGGTAAGTGCAAAGGAATTGAAGTTATCCCCTGTATATTATCAGACCATAGTGTGATAAAATTGGAGATCCATAGCAAAAGAAACCGCAAAAACTTCATAAACACATGGAAATTGAACAACACACTTCTGAATACCCAATGGGACACAGAGGAAATTAAAGAAGAAATCAGACAGTTCCTTCAATGAAATGACAATGACAATACAACATATCGGAATCTATGGGACACAATGAAAGCAGTCTTACGAGGGAAATTCATAGCAGTGAATACGCACATTAGGAAAACAGAAGGAGCCCAATTAAACAACCTGGTTCTGAACCTCAAGCTTCTAGAAAGAGAAGAGCAGGACAAACACAAAGCTCATAGAAAGGAGGAAATTATAAAGATCAGGGCAGAAATCAAAGCAATGGAGACTAAGAGAACAATACATAAAATCAATGAAGCCAAGAGTTGGTTCTGCGAAAGAATCAAAAAAGTTGACAAATCCTTAGCCAACCTTATCAGAAAAAGGAAAGAAAAGGCCCAAATCCATGCAATTAGGAATGAAAAAGGTGACATTACAACAGACCCAGCAGAAATCCAGAGAATCATCAATACCTACTTCCAGAACTGATACCCAATAAGATAGAAAACACAGAAGAAATAGATAGATACCTAAACTCATATGAATTACCAATGTTGGATGAAGAAGACCTAAAAATTCTAAACAACCAAATATCAATCAATGAAATTAAAAACATAATTAAAAACTTACCAACCAAGAAAAGCCCACGTCCTGATGGCTTCACTGCTGAATTCTATAAGACATTTAGAGAGGAACCACTGCCACTACTGTTTAAATTCTTCAACAAAATTGAAAGGGAGGCAATACTCCCAAATTCATTCCTGGAAGCAACCATCACATTGATCCCCAAAGCAGAGAAAGATCCAACCGAAAAAGACAACTATAGGCCAATCTCACTAACAAACATAGATGCAAAAATCCTTATTAAGATAATGGCAATTAGAATGCAGAAGATCAAGAATATCATACACCCTGACCAAGTAGGATTCATCCCAGGGATGCAGGGATGGTTCAACATGTGCAAATCAATCAATGTAATACACTATATCATTAGAGCCAAGGATAAAAACCATATGATTATCTAAATAGATGCAGAAAAAGCATTTGACAAAATCCAGCATGCATATATGATAAAAAATCTACAAAAAATTGGAATAGAAAGTCTCTACCTCAATCTGATAAAAGCCATCTATGAAAAACCAACAGCCAATATCATGCTAAATGCTCAAAAACTGAAATCCTTCACACTAAAAGCAGGAACAAGACAAGGATGTCCACTATCACCACTCCTGTTCCATATAGTTTTGGAAACATTAGCCACAGAAATTAGACAAGAGGAAGAAATAAAAGGAATAAAGATAGGAAATGAAGCAGTCAAACTGTTATTATTTGGCCAGGGATTTAGCTCAGTGGTTTCGTCACCTGCTGCGCAAGCATGAGGACCTGAGTTCGATCCCCGGTACAAAAACAAAAAAATTGTCATTATTTGCTGATGACATGATACTCTATATCAAAGGCCCCAAGAACTCCACCAAAAGTCTTCTAGACTTAATAACCAAATTCAGTAAAGTAGCTGGATACAAGGTTAACACACAAAAATCAATAGCTTTCCTCTACACAAACAACAGACTCACTGAGAGAGAACTAGGGCAAACAATTCCTTTCACAAGAGCATCCAAAAAACTGACATACCTAGTAATCAACAAAAGAAATCAAAGACCTCTTCTCTGAAAACTATAGCAATTTGAAAAAACGGATTGAAGAAGATATCAGAAAATGAACAGACATCCCCTGCTTCTGGGTAGGAAGAACCATATGGTGAAAACGGCCATACTTCCAAAATTGCTATATAGATTCAATGCAATCCCAATTGAAATCCCAGCAGCATACTTCATGGACCTTGAGAAAACAATCCAAAAATTCATTTGGAACAAGAAGAGACCTGGAATAGCAAAAGCAAGTCTAGGTAACAGAGACATGGCTGGGGGTTTCACAATTACCAACCTGCAACTCTACTACAAAGCTACTGTGATTAAAAAAAAACAGCATGGTACTGGCAAAGAAACAGACCTGAGGACCAGTGGAACAGATTAGAAGATGCAGAAACAACTCCAGATGCACTCAGTCACCTCATCTTTGATAAAGGAGCCAAACACCCTCACTGGAGGAAAGATAGCCTCTTTAATAAATAGTGCTTGAAAAACTCGGTTTCAACTTGCCAAAGACTAAAACTAGACATATATCTCTCATCATGCACTAAACTAAAATTGAAATGCATTAAAGATCTAAATATTAAAATAGAAATGCTGAACCGGCTGGAAGAGAGGTTAGGTAGAACTCTCGAGGACATTGGGGTAGGAAAAGACTTTATGAACAAAACCTCAATTGCCCGTGAACTAGCACAAACAATCAACAAGTGGGATCTCTTCTTATGAAAAAGCTTCTGCACAGCAAGAGAAACCACCAGCAGTGTGAAGAGACAACCCACAGTGTGGGAAAAAAATTTCACCAGCGGTCCCTCAGACAAAGGTCTACTATCTTGAATCTATAAAGAACTTAAAAAGATCAGACCTCCCAAATTTAAAGACCCAATCCAAAAAGGGGCATCAGAAATGAACAGACATTTCTCAGACAAAGAAGTAGAAATGGCAAATAAATACATGAAAAAATGTTCAACATCACTGGTCATTCGAGAGATGCAAATGAAAACAATGCAGAGATTCCACCTCACTCCAGAAAGAATGGCTGCTATCAAGAAATCAACCAATAACAAATGCTGGTGGGGCTGTGGGGAAAGAGGAACCCTGCTCCACTGCTGGTGGGAGTGTCGACTGGTGCAACCCTTTTGGAAATCAGTATGTAGATACCTCAAAGAACTAGGACTGGAAGTCCCATTTGACTCCGCTATTCCACTGCTGGGGATCTTCCTCAAAGAATTAAAAGAATCATACCACAGTGATATATGTGCACCCATGTCCATAGCAGCACAGTTTGTAATAGCTAAAACTCGGCAACAGCCCAAATGCCCATCAACTGGAGACTGGATGAACAAAATGTGGTTTTTTTATAAAATGGAGTACTATTCAGCCATCAAAAATGAGAAATTAGAGACATTTATAGCTAAATGGATGCACATTGAGGTGATACTCTTAAGTGCAATAAATAGGACACACATGTGTAAATACCAAATAGTTTCTCTGGTGTGAGAAACTGAAAGTGTAAATAAGGACTAAAAGGTATAATAGATAATGTGAAATAGGAAGAAAGGGGGCAAATGGGAAGAGGAAGTGGGAGAGGTAGGGGAAAGGAAAGAAGGGAATAGAATTAATATGAGAAAATGAGAAAAGGAAACAAAGTCTTTGTAAATAGGGAGGGGTGGAGGGGTTGAAGGGAGGGCAGGAGAAGGGGGAAAAAATAAGAACCGAGAGACTATGTAAAGGTGCAAATTTCCAATGATGAATGTCATATTGTACACCTAAAATGTACCACAAAAGGATATACAAAAAAATTACACTTCTGAATTTGATAGTATTCTTCCAATCTTCTGAAAAATAACTTTCACATCCACAAATACACATTCACGCATACACACCTAGAGATAAAATTATATTGATGTTTAGTGATTTCTTTTTCCATTAATGTCATGACACTAGATGCATCATTCTTCAACTTACCTTCTTTCTTTTTTTTGGTACTGGGGTTCAAACTGGGGGCCTTGCAGTTGTGAGGCAGGCGGCAAAACTTCTGAGCTAAATCCCTGGCCCGTTACCTTTTCATTTAACATTAAGTTTTCCAGAGTTCTCTTTACTGATATATAAAAATGTAAATTATTTTTAACTACTGTATATCATATTTTATTGAAAAAGTTTCTCTTTGATTGTTTTGTTTTATGACACAAATTCTACTCTGAGTACGTAGTAAATGTGCACATCATTCAGAGTTTCTCTGAGTATAGGTCTATACATGCATCAAGTGTTTGGGGCTTTTATTTGGGAGGAGCTTTTATTTTTAATCAACACCCTCAAGTAACTTTCTGAGGTGACTAAGTTATCAGCAGTGGACAAAAGAGCCTGCTGCTTCTTATTTTTTAGCAACATTGATATCATCAAGTGTTTTAATCTTAGCCAAGCCAATAAAGAAAAATGGAATTGCACTGTAGCTATAATTTGGCATTTTCTTGGTTAGTCCTGAAGTTGGATATGTTTTTAAATGTTCCTATAATTTGTAAAATGTCTTGTTTACACATTTACCTCTTCATCTCTTGGTTAACTTTTTGTTATTTGTAGAGGTGCTCTCTGCTTTCTGCATTCTGCTTTTTGGTTGTAAGGGAGATGCAAATATTCTCTGCGAGACAGGGTCTGGTGATTGGACTTTGGTTATAGTGTCTTCTTAGCCTTCAGAAGCAACTTATTTATTAAATAGCCACATTTGTTGGTTCATTTAAATGACTTAATTTCAGAAAGTTTCTGTAGCCCGAATCATAAATGTTTTATCAAGTAGAGTCTTCTGATTCTTTTTTTTATAAGGCGTGTGTGAATTTAAGGTTTCTTGCATCTGGAATTTATTTTCATAATTGTATAAAGCAGAAAGCTAGCCAGGCATAGCAGCTTGTGGCTGTAATCCCAGTGCGCTGGGAGACTGAGGCCACAGAATCATAAGTTTGAGCCCAGTCTGGGCAATTCAATTATTTAGCAAAACCCTGCCTCAAAAACACAAAATGAGACAGGGCTGGGGATCAGCATGTAAACCCTGTGTTCAATCCGCTCTATTACAGAAAAAATAAAAAGCAGCAGCTGTTTTATTTTACAACTCTCAAATGACTCCACACATTCCTCTCATGCCACCGGGTATGCAGTTCAAGGTCTCAATTATAACCAGCCGGTATTAAAATACGACCAAGTAAAAGATGCCCATATTTATTTTGTCCCAAATCTCTGCTGCTGTTGTCTGTAGTGGATATAGAAGCCTAAGGATAAAGCAAGAACTTGATAATCTTCCAAACGTATTGGTTCCTGGGAACTAATTCCTCTTATAGTACAAAAAACTCTTTCATATTAACTTCCAGATTATTTCCTAGTGTCAAAGTGGACGTGGGCCTGGGGGATGACTTGGTGGCTAAGAGTGTGTCCAGCATATACACAGTCCTGGAGTCAATTCCCAACACACACACACACACACACACACACACACACACAGTGACTACATCGCAACATGGTAAATTACAGTTTATTGTCAAGCAGATTGTACTATAAAGGATGGAACACACATCTTAAAGATTGACGGATTGGGAGGGAGATAGTCAGAGATTGTAAAACCAGGAAAGGGGTGGGATAAACAGACATGCATATCGAATTTGAAACAGAAAGAGTTATGAAAAAAACCCACTGTTCTCTAAAGGCACAATATTCAAACCTATGACAGGTAGAAAAGCAAAGGAAAGAAACCTCTGTGGACATTTAGAAAAAGGCTGGTAGACAGTGATATCAAATCAACATCTTGTCGCTTTACTCTATGCCACAGACTGCTTTAAAATTATACATAGATGATCTCATTTCATTCTCACAATAACAATTTGAAACACAGATTATCTTTACCTTTTGCCCCTAGCTTTATTGGGGTGCATAGTTAATGCCCTGAAAAGCAGGAATCCTGCAATTTGACACAATGTAGATGGAATCGGAGGACATCGTGCTCAGAAAAATAAGCCAGACAAAAATACACAAATGCTGCATTATCTCACTCCTATGTGGATCTAAACCATCTATCCTTTACAGACAAGCACCAAAAGTTCACAGATTATGGGGTCGCTTACTCCAGGTCATTGGCAGGCTCAGAAGATGAGATTCAGACTCAAGTGCACCTGTCCCCAGGCCAAGCTGCTCCCTCGTCTGCCGCAGCAGCTGCCCTGCTGAGGTCACAGAGCACAAGGAGTAGAAGCCCGGCCAGGAGCACAGTGGCCTGTGATGTGGGCTGTGAGTGAAGGGACTGAGTCAGGCTCACCTCGGGCTTCCACAGCACAGTTCATGACCACACAGACTCGCGGGGTTGGCGCGGCTTTCTAATTACAGATCTGGATGATGGATCAATAATAACTGACTGTGAGCTTGAAAATGATTATAACTTGAATAATCAGTTAAACACATCAGACAACATAGTTCCTTCATATCTAAAATAGGAAGAATAATAATTGAAACCATGTACATATTCTAAACACTTATTTTATACTAAAATTATGCAATGCAAGTAAAAAATCCAAGTAAACCACAGAAGTCTATGAGATGAAAAGATGACATATGCTAATATAATACCAGCTTTGGTTGTTTCATTTACAGAAATAAAGTCATCTATTTCCCTGCTTTGCCACTCATTGTCCACCTGCGCTTTCTTATCATGTGGAGAACTTTCTCATGGCGTTTTTCACCTCTTCATTTCTCAGGGTATAAATGAGTGGGTTCAGCATAGGTGTCAGAATGCCATAAAATACTGCCATGTTCTTGTCTATGGCTAAAGTAGATGATGGACGCACGTAAATAAATATACAGGGCACAAAGAACAAGGCCACCACTGTGAAGTGGGCCCCGCAGGTGGAGAGGGCTTTGCGTTTCCCCTCTGCACTGTGGGACCTCAAGGACCGCAGGATGACAACGTAGGAGGCAGCCAGCAGCAGGAAGTTCAGCAGGCAGATCACATCGCTGTTGGCCACCACCAACAGGCCCGTGACGTGGGTGTCAGTGCAGGCCAGCTCCAGCAGAGGGTACAAGTCACAGACAAAGTGGTCGATCACATTGGGCCCACAGAAGGACAAGCAAAGGACCAGGAGGAGCTGAACCAACGAGTGCAAGAAGCCCCCCAGCCAAGCCAGTGCCACCAGCACGGCACAGAGGGTCCTGGTCATGATGGTCGTGTAGTGCAGGGGCCTGCAGATAGCCACATAGCGGTCATAGGCCATCACCGTGAGCAGAATGATCTCAACACCTCCCAGCAAGTGGGCTCCAAAGAGCTGAGCCATGCAGCCCTCGTAGGAGATGGCTGTGCCCTCATACAAGGAGTCAGCAATGAGCTTCGGGGCCAGAGAGGAAGAATAGCAGGTGTCAATAACGGATAGATTGGCCAGGAAGAAGTACATAGGGGAAGCCAGCAAGGAGCTGAAGACGACAGTGACCACGATAAGCATGTTGCCACACACTGTGATCACGTAGATAACCAGAAAGACCACGAAGAGAACTCTTTGTACCTCTGGCTTCTGTGATAGTCCCAGCATGAAAAACTCTGTCAGATTGTGTTGTATTGCCATAGATGCCAAGGACGCAGAGGATGCAGTTACAGCATTGCCTACGGACTCAAAGGAAGCACACAAGAATCAATTCCAGGGTGAGGCTATTACAACTGCCTTTGGCACATCCACTTCCCTTTGTCCTTCTTAGGACCCCCCTGTGCTCCAAAATCTTACACCAATTTATCCCCTTAATCATAAGACGTAACCATGTATCTGTTAACTTTAGCATCGCCAGGAACAGATATTTGACTGATTAGCTGAAAGTAGTAATTATCTCAATCTGCAATTTTTTTACAGCTGAGGTTGAACATTTGACAGACACTGGTTTTCTAACTTAAACTGCGTCCGTCTCTGACCATTTTTAGAATACATAGAATGACACTGTAGAAAACTAAATATTTAAGCTCTCCCAAAATGTGTGCCTATCTGACCCATACCTTTCAAAGGAAAGCTTCCCTCCTGGACTCCACAACAAGGTTTGCCCTACAGTGAGTCGGTTTTTCCAATGGTAACATCAAGCGATGTAAGGCAAACTGGATCCAGATTAAGGAATCTCACTTAGCCCAGCTGGAGACATCCTTCTCTCCTGGTAAGCCACTCCTGCCCCACACAGCCTCAAGTTTATGAAGCCAACCTAAATCACTTCCCTCCTTTCTGACTCATTTTGTGTTCTTCCAGGTTTTGCCTTGGTGAAATCCACCTAGTTAAGGGCAGCTAGTCCTTCCTGTCTACAAGAAGATTCAAGGTTAAAAAAAAAAAAAACCTGCTGAAGCTCCATGAGCATTATTCTGTGACATGATTACCTGCTGCATAAGGAAAGCTGCAAGAACGGAGAAAGCAGACACTCCATATAAACCTGCTGGAAACTGTAATCTCACATGGCAGAAAATGCCTACTCATTCATTATTCTTGTCTTTTTACATTTTTATTGGTATATGTTTGTGAAACATAAATACATTCATCTTGGGGAAATGATACGTATCATATCTTGATCCTTTATTCTTCTAATGATATTAAGGAAATGCCTGTACTTGTCTTAGTTCTGGTTTTAAAAAAAACTATTAACTCTGCCCATCCCCTGTGCTTTAACTAGAAACATAGGCCTTTTGGTAAAGTAGCCAGGACTTCTGATTTTCTGAAGATCTAATGATCAACATAGCAAGTAAAAGAAACCATAAAGTGTCATAAAAAGAAAGAGACACACAAACATAAAAATCGATGGAGAAAAGATTTCTGTGCCTTTTTCTCTCCGTGCCAACATAGTTTCTGCAAGCGACAACTCTGGAGGGGACAATTTTGGAGAACTTTTGGCCAAGAGCACAGACAGCCACAACAAAGCAATCACCTGCTAAGTCTTCACCAAACACTGCCCAAACTGTATCTGCTCCTTTCCTCTTCACTCCATTCCTATGAGGTTCTTTGATTCTCACTTTGCAGAGGAAGAAAATGAGATGCACATTGAATGATTTTGAGTGGGGGGGTCTCGAGTATTTTCCTTCCCCTCCCCCAACCCCTACCATTTCGGGGATGCATCACTGGGAAGGGAGTGGCGGTGCCAGGGGAGGCACCAGGCTTTCTTGCCATGGGTCTGCCAACTTCTCTGAACCATGCTGTGGTGTTGCCATCTGGGAGTGAATCCTTCCTGCACCATGCATTGGTCTTGTTGCCGTGCAAAACGTCTCAAAGCCTCCATGTGCTTATTTATAAAATGAAGGTAAGGGTACTTACAATTATTATGTGTCCATTTTAACAACTGCTCTAAATGTTTAAAATAAATACATTCTATAACCTGAGGTCACAGAGGATGTGAAAATAGCACATGTCACATGGTGGTCAGAGCCTGGATGTGGTCAACCCTCAGTGAGTGGTATCTCTTTCCAGTACCATTAGCACAGTGGGCAGCAACCCCTTGTGTGGCATAAGAGGCCAGGAAGTGTGTGCAGGTATTATTATGGATATAGTTTAAAAATGATCATGAAAAAGTCCCTAATACTGATTTTCATACAGAAAATAAGAGTGTAGAGAAAATAAAGTCACTATGAATACTATCCAGTATAACCAAATAATTAAATCCTATGCCCCAAAGTAAAAATGATAAGCTAATTTATCTCTGGGATTCAAATTTTTTGGAGCACAAAAAATAAATGCATTAGAAATTAATAAAGTGCCAGGCCTGCTGGTCTACCCTTGTAATTTCAGTACTCTGGGAAGCTGAGACAGGAGGATATCAAGTTCAAACCCAACCTGAGCAACTTAATGAGACCCTTTCTCAAAAGTAAAAAAGGACTAGGGATGTAGCCCAGTGAAAAGGCCTTCGATTCCAACCCCAGAACTGAAAACAACAAACTAGTAAACAAAGGAAGTTTCCCGTTTGCTTTATCCAAGAGAAACAAAATTATCTGTACAACATGTGGGAATTTTAGTAAAATTATTCTACTCTATTTTTATTTGGGGTTTTTTAATTTTAAAAATAGATGACAGGAAACTTACGTCGATCAGATCTGAGGGCAGTGAGAGATCTCCAGAATGTTCTTGCACCCCAACATCATGAATGGATGAACCTGAAGTTTGTTAAGGGTCACTGGGACCTGCTCCAATCATATATTCTTATATATCACTCTTTCATGCTTTTTAAATTCTAGATGAAATTCAACTCTTTTTTTACATTTAGCCAAAGCACAAACTGGGCAGCTGTTACTTCTTAAAGACACTTGTCTTATAATACAACTAGGCGAAAACCCCAAAGGAGGCCTTTCACTTACAAGCAGCTAGGTAGGAAGGAATTCATTCCATCGCACAGTTCCTTTTATTAGCTAAAGAACACGATGACATTTAAAATCATCTTTTCCAAGTGCCTCCATTTTAGTAATGAGACTCAGAGAGATGAAGTGCAGTTGGTCCAAAGCTGTGTGGGCATTTCAGTGGAGCAGAAGCAAGACTGGAACCTGGTCATTTATTACTCCATTGGGTGCCCTTTCTTATACAACCAGCATATCCCTGTCTGTCTCCCCTCTCTTTGAGGGGAGAGAGAGAAAGAGGGGGGAGAAGGAGGAGGAGGAGGGTAGGGAGGGAGGGAAGGAGGAGGGAAGGAAAGGGGAAAAGGGAAGGAAGGGAGGGAGGGAGGAAACTTTCTTCTAATACTCAGTGGGAAACACTCCGTGGAAGGGACAGCAGGCTTATTTGTTCTGCTTTCTTCAAAGAATATTCATCAGCACACTCTCAGAGAAAATCATTCCCCTTCTCCTGAAAGCTTATTTATAAGACAGCAAAGGTGACCGAGGGATCACTAGCGCTGAGTTCTTGCTCCCTCTCCGAGGGAGCCTCGGTCTCCTCCCTGGCAGGGTCACGGGCAGCAGCTTCTGCTGTTCACAGGTTAGAGCAACACTTCAGGTAATGAACTCCTGTAAATACAGTTTGGTCTCTCAAGGAAGTAACCTCTACTCTGCCTCTTTACAAAAGTATTTTTCATAAACTTTTTTATATTTTCTTTATGAATATCTGCTTGTATTACATTACGTTAAAAATCATTTTTTAAAATGCTAAATTTTGAAAATGCCTAGTGTCCATCTAATACTTAGAAAGCCCACAAATTGTCAAGAAGAAAAGGGAAAGTTAGGGTATTTCAGGAACTGATACTGGAGAGTCAGAGTTTCTAGGAACAGCACTGACTGAACAGCAACAAACCCGCTAGTGTTTATTGAGCGGTACCTATTCAGGTCCTACTTAACATAATATGGCACTTTGCTACATGTCAGGCATTCCATGAGGAACAAGCCAGACCTAGCTCCTAGCAGCAAGGAGCCCATATTCTAAAAGCAGAGGTCTTCACCTCCAAAGTAAAGCAGGAAGAAAAATAATGACAAAACCAAATATATGAAATCGCTGTTAGTTAGATAGATCTCATAAAAAATTATAAATTAGTCTCCGAAAAACTATTCCAGGTTGCCTTTCCACTTGAGCCCAACAATGCCAAATTTAGAAATTAATACAATCCTAGTCCTTCATGGACATGCAGTGAAATTGCTAAGCCAAAAAGATTGACACACTTAGTATTTATTGATTTAATGTATGCAGCAAACTTTCCTCCATGAAATTTGTAACTGTTTACACTCCCAATGCTCTTGTTTGTATTGTCACATTACCCAATAATTACTCAACACTGCCAGTTCTATTCTAAGCCTTCTCCAAACCTGTTGCTTGAAAGCATCTAGAAAAAGTCACAAAATAGGAAAGATTTCTTCTGCTATAAATTTATAACCACACCTTCTAAAGGTCCATCAACATTGCTCAGCAATACCACTTCATTTCTTTAATCAACACATATTACCACTTCTCCTAAAGGAACATGTACAAGTTTCTTTACTTTCTTCAAAATTCCCTTTCCTAATTTCCAGTCTCTGCTCTTCACTTTTCACACTGTCAATCTTGACAAAGCTTTCTTAGAACTATGTTTTTATCTGGGACTTTCTTTCCTTCTTTCATTTTACTCCCTTCTGCTTCAGAGGTGTATTAATCAACTTTCCCATTGCTGATACCCACAATTTAGAAGAGATTTAAGTTGGCTCATGGTCTCAGAGGATTGAGTCCATGGTCAGGTGGCTCTAAGACAGAAATATAATGGCAGAGCAAAGATACTTAGTACATGGCAGCTGGGGAACAATACCAGAGAGAAAAGGGCGAGGGACCAGACATAAACCCCAAGGCCACACCTCTATAACCAATCCAGACAAACCCAGAAATGTGCTCCACTAAGCCCCCAGGTAGATCCCAGAGCCAGTCAAGTTGACACTCCACCCTAACTGCCACAATAGAATCAAACATACATAATTCCTAGTGTTCTTCTCACCTTCCCTCACTAATCTCCCCAATAAAACTCTTGCGTATTTACTCTGCCTAAGTATCTGCCTCTCAGAAACCTTGCACATTTACTCTGCTTTAGCATCTGCTTCTCAGAGAACTGAGAGTGTTACGTAATGCAGGATAAAGAATTTCTACAAATCAATAAGATAAAATTAGAAAACCAAGTGAACCTTGAACAAGCACTTCAGAACAGAAGATGGCCAGTAAACGTGTAAGAAAAAAGAGAGCTCACTTCTTTAGTCATCTGGAAACTATGATGCAGAACCACAAAACATACCACTGCAATGCTCCTCCCACATGGCCAAAATTGAAAAGATTGTCACTACCCAGTGTCTGGTGCCAATGTAGAGGAGTGCTACCTCTCCAACTCGCCTGGTGAAGTGTACTTTTGGTTTTCCAAATGTTTCTTGGAAAACTATTAAAGGCCAGCTGCTGAATTTGATTAGCCATATAAACTGTGAGATAAAACTCTACTCCTAAGTATACATCCAAAAGAAATGTATGCACATTCACCATTTAGGCATTGTAAGACACTCTATGTAGTGTTTATAAAGCATCAGATACTGATAACAACCCTAATGTCCATCAGCAGTAAAATGGATTTTAAAACTATGATATGTTCACATAATAAACTAGCACAACAATGAAACTATGCAAACTACACACACATAACATGAATGACTGACAAATAATAATGGTATAAACACGTGTCATACAAGGTGATATTCTGATATATAGAGATACATAGATGCATAGATATATCTTTGATGATGTTTAATTTCATGTTTTTATATTGTTTGATTTACTGGTTAACAGATACTTCTTGACTTACAGTGGGAGACAAAAGTCTTCTACTAAAAGCCTATTTTATAATAAATTATTTAATATCTCACGTACACCCAGGTGGGCATTCAGTAGACATGATAGGATGTGAAAACACAGTATCCCAAAGTGCCAACATCACAGTACGCAGCAGAATAATGGGTTACCCTCGTGATGTGCAGCTGACCGGAAGCTGTGATTTGCTTCCACTCTCCAGCACCATAAGAGAGTAGCACACTGCACACTGGTGATCCAGGAAAAAACTGAAACTCAAAATTTGTAGCATGGTTTCAGCTAAGTATGTAACACTTCTGCACCACTGTAAACTCAAAAACAGGTTTAAGTTGAACCAAAGGTAGGGAATCATCTATAGGTTGTAAAGTGATTAAATCAAGATAGTTAACAGATCTATTCCTTCACCTACTCAGCATTGTTATGCTGAAAAACATTCAAAATCTACTTCTCCCCTATGTTTTCTTCTAGCAGTTGTAGAGCTTAAGGTCTTGTGTGTAAACATGGGTTTATTTCTGAGCTTTCTCTTTGTGTCTTTGTCAATGTGTCTGTTTTTATGCCAGCCTGATGGTATCACTTGCAATGTCTCTTTCTTCACGTCTGATTTTATTTTGAGTCTTTTCTTCTCTTTTTCTTAGCTTACTTAAAGGTTTGTTTTGTTTATTGTCTCAAAAAACAAATTTTAGTTTTAGTTTTCTCTCGTCTTTCTAGAATCTGTTTAGTCTTGCTGTCGTCCCTGTTACTTTCTTCCTTCTGCTTGGGGCTTACTCTGTTTCTCTTTTACTGGTTCCCTGAAGTATGACCCTAGGTTGCTTATTTGGAGTCTTGTACTGCTGTAAAGTTCCTTTTAGGATTGTGTTTGCTGCATCCCATAAGTCTTGATATGTTGTGTTTCCACTTTCATTTTCTCAAGATATTTCATAATATTCCTTTTTATTTCTTCTTTGACCAATTTGTTGTTCAGGAGTATATTGTTTAATATCCACATAACTGTGAATTTTTCAATATTTTCTTTGACTGTAGATGGATTAAATTCTCCGTGCAAATTACATCCCAGTGACAGAAAAATTAAAAGAAACAAGACCCAATTATATGCTGTTTTCAAGAGGATCATTTTACCTTCCAGAACACACATAGAATGAAAATTAAGGGATGAAAACCGAAATAAATAGATCAAATGTTGCTATATTTATATCTGACAAAACAGACTTTCAGTTAAAATGTAAATAAAAAGAGACAAAGAAGTTCCTTCTAAAAAGAGGTCAATTAATCAAGACATGAGAATTGTAAATATATAGGCAGCCAATAATGGGGTACCTAACTATGTGAAGCAAATAGTAATAGATTTGAAGGAAGAGATAGACCGTGCTGCGGTAATAGTAGGGGGCTTTGTTACCTTACCATCGACAATGGGTAGATCATTTAGACAGAAAACCAATATGGAAACATTGGGCTCGAACTACATTTTTAGACCAAATGGACCCAACAAACGTATACAAAATTTTTGCCCAACTGCAGCAAAATATACATGCTTCTCAAATACACAGAATTTTTTCAGACCAGATCATGTCAGTCGTATGTCTTTAAAAATTTTAGAAGACTCAAACCACATACAGTATCTTTTGTTAACACGATGATATTAAACTAGCAATCAATAGCAGGTGGAATCTTGCAAAATGTCTTGGTTTTTAATAGTCTGTGATGGGTCTGAAAGGGACTCATTTCTTTAAGTTCTTCCAGTTTATGCTTTGCTGAGCTTCTTGAACTTTCGATTTTATTTCTTTCAGTAGCGAGAGAGTTTCTGTTCGAGTTCTTTTTATAGGTACTGAGTACCCAGGATCTAGGCTGCTGTTGAATCCAGATCACACTTCAATGTGCCTGTTATCATGAGCCTTCCAGAGCCCTTAACCATCCTCTCATGCATTCTCCCTGGGCTCAATGCTGCCTCTGTCAGCTGGGAGAGAGTGTGAAGTGTGCTTACTCCAACTTGCCCAGAACTGAACTCTTTTAGATGAGATCCATTTCTAAATTGAGCTATGAGAATTTGCTGATAGCTTAGCTACCAGATATGAGAGACAGAGCAGCCAAGGATGACCCCAAAGATTTTGTGCACAGACAAATAAAAGTGAACACAGAACTGGGGCGGCAAATCCCTAACTACATCTCCCCACCTAACACCATAGAATGCAGCAGGACTTGTGTTGGCACCAGGAGGCATAGTTCCTTCATGAGTTTCACTAGAGCATACATTGCTTATGCTGAGGAAGGGACACAATGGGTTTCATGTGGAGGGAGAAGCAAGAGCACAAATAGAGCAAGGTAAGGAGCAGGGGCTCCTTCCCTTCAGCTACAGGTGGCCAGGGGCATAAGTCTCTAGAAATATGGAATTACCCATGGGGAGGAAAAGGGAACACACAACAGGAAGTGTTTCCACCATGGATCAAATTGTTTCTAGGTTAGGAAAACATATACATGACCCAGAAGGAAGCTCCCCTGCCGCCATCCCATGCTCCCAGGGCAGAGAAGCTGAGCCGGTCCCAGCACCCAGAAGGAAGCTCCCCTGCTGCCATCCCATGCTCCTAGGGCAGAGAAGCTGATCCAGTCCCAGCACCTGGAAGGAAGCTCCCCTGCTGCCATCCCAAGCTCCTAGGGCACAGAAGGTGAGCCATGTGGGCGCCAGAAGCACCCCCCCCCCATGGAAATGAAAAGACACGTAAAAAAGCCTCAAAAACAGACTTCCAGATCACCTACAGCAACCCCAAAGGGAAACAAGATGGAACAATCTGATACTCAACTACCTGGACTCTCTGAACTGGCAACAAAAGAGGATCTGGGAAAAATGAAATCAGAAATAATTACTCAGATAACAGCAAGATTGTGCTCATGTACAAGACATGATTAATAAATCTAGAGAGGACACAGATTAAAAAAAAAAAGAGGATCTGAAGAACATGATGGAATCCCAACATAGGAAACAAATGGAATCCATAATAGAGATGAAAACAGATTTCCAGGAGATTAAAAACTCCATCGAAAGTCTGTGTGGCTGAATGAACCACTGTGAGGATAGAATTTCAGATATAGAGGAAAAGATTGCAATTAGTGAGGAGGAAAAGAAAAATTGCTTTAAAATTGTAAAGGAACATGAGAAATCAATCCAGCAGCTGCTAGATGATGCAAAGAAGACTAACATAAGACTGATTGGAGTCAATGAAGAAAGAGAAGTGCAGATGACATAAAAAACTGTTCACAGAAGTGATGGCAAAAAACTTCCCAAGGAGGGGGAAAGGACTTGACATACAGATAAGTGAGGCATATAGGACTCCAGCTAGCCTTGATCAAAAACAATCAACACATAGGCATATAATAGTTAGGATTCCAGAAATCCAACAGAAGAATGAAATTCTACAAGCAGTGAGAGAAAAGAAACAAATCACATACAAAGGAAAGCCCATCAGAATCACAGCAGACTTCTCAATGCAAACCCTCAAGGCAAGAAGAGCTTGGAGTAATGTATTTCAAGCCCTAAAGGAAAACAGCCTCCAAACCAGATTGATGTACCCTGCAAAACTATCTTTCAAAATGGATGGAGAAATAAGATACTTTCATGATAAAGAGCACCTTAGGAACTTCATGAATACCAAACCGGCCCTCCAAAAAATTTTAGACAATACCCTAGGAAAAGACAATGAAGATCACAACCCCAGGAAACCCAGCAGAATGAATCCGTTGGGTGTGACAAATTAAACGCATAGGGGGAGAATCCAACAAAAAGAAGAAGTCATGACAAGGCTTTTAAAACTTTTAACTTCATCTCCCTAATGAGTGCATAATTCAATCTTGTTATTGTACTGATTAGTATTTTTCTGATTCTAGAGTTGCACACCATTCCTTGTGCTATACTGGCTATTTATCATCTTCTTATGTCTACATTTTAATTGGGTTGTCTATTAATGAGCTGTAAGAGTTCTTTATATATTCTGGTCATAGGTTATATGCATTGTAAATATGGTCTGTTTAAGGACTACTTTTCGTTTTAATGGTGTCATTTAAAGTTCTAAATTTTGATGGAATTTCATTTATCAATTTTTTCCTTTTTTACATCATGTTTTCTGTATCCTAGGTAGTTCTTGCCTACTCTGAATTCATAAACATTTTCCCTTATAATTTCTTCTTTAAGTTTTATACTTTTAGGCTTTCATATTTAGGTTCACAGATCCCTTCAAGTTATTTTCATGTATGGAAATAAAGGGTGGAGGTTAATTTTTTATATACGGATACCAGATGTTCTAGTGCCATTTGCTGAAAGCACTATCTCTTCCTCGGCTCTTGAATTGAGCTTATAGTCTATAAAATGCTAATGTTAAATAATCTTTCAAAACTCAGTGGACCATATATGTGTGGTTCTATTTCTAGATTCTCTGTTTTCTTCCAATGATCTATATGTCTTTCCTTAAACCAACACTGCCTTGATTACTGTAGCTTTAGAAGAAGTCTTAAAATTAGGTACTAAACGTCTTCCAACACTGTTTTTGTTTTTGTTTTTGTTTTTAACTTTTCTAGGTCCTTTGTACTCCTACATAACTTTTAAATTTCAATATCCAATTCTTCATTTATAGCAAGTATACACAGACCTGAAGTTTTATATATACTGTGTTTTCTAATCCTGCTAAATTCAAGTACAAGTTCTAGGGGCTCCTAGAGATTTCTTAGTATTTTCTCTGTAGATGATCATTTCATCTACATATAAAGATTTTGCTTCTGCTGTGCCAATGCTATCCTAGTTGGGTCATTTTATTGCCAGACTATTTTGGTGGGGACTAGGTTTCAAAGTGTAATGGACAGATAAAGAGTAAGCATATCTGCCATTGTTCCCCACCTTAAGGAGAAAGCATTGTATCTTCTCCATTCATATAAGGCATTCTCGCTGGAAGTATGGAGTACATGTCTTTAATCTGTTAAGAGGGTTCTGTTCTACTTCTAGTCTCCAGATAGTTTTTACCATGAACAGCTGTAGAATTTGGTCCAATACTTTTTCTCCAACTAATGACAAGATCATATGGCTTTTTCCTTCCCTCTGTTAAAATGATGACTTTTGGGGGGGTGGCTCTTCCAATGCTGAACCAACACTGCCAACCCTATAACAAAACCACTTTCTACATACTGCCAGATCTGACTTCTAATAGTTTGTTTTGTTAAACAAATTTCTATCTATGTTCATACTTTTTTCTTCTATTTTCTTTATCCAGTTTTAGGATTAGCACAATGTTGAGTTCCTAAAATGAGGGGAGAAGTGTTCCTTCTTTTTTCTGCTTTAATTGTTTGATATAATTGATCAGTTAAAATGTTTATGAGCCTGTTGTTGTCATATAGGTAGGTTTTCAAGCTAGGAATATACTTTCTTTCATAGGTGCTATTCAAATGTTATATTTCCTCCAGAGTTAGTTTCATTAATTTATCTGCCAAGGTACTTCTTAGAAGTTGTCAAATTTATTTCAAAAAATGTTTTTGTAATATGCTTTTTCTATCCTTTTAAATTCTGTAAAATCTGTCGTAATGTCTCCTAGATCTTGATATTGTAGTTTAAAAATGTATAATTAATATTGTGTAATAGGAAGAAAAGGTCTAAAGGAGCAGGAGAATTGGGAGGGGTAGGGGAAAGGAAAAAATATGAGAAAAGAAAAAAAATGGAAAAAAAGTCTTTGCAAATAGGAAAGGGTGGAGGGGGTGAAGAGAGGGCAAGGAAAGGGGAAAAAAATAAGAATCCAGATACTCATATAATGGTACAAGATCCCAATGATGAATGTAACTGTATTTTATACCTAAAATGTACCAATAAACTTAGTGGGAAAAAAGAAAAGAAAAGAAAAAGAAAAACATATACATAACTGAAGCATTAAGTTCTCTGCTATTGATGAAAATGAGATCTCTTAGTAGAGGAGTAAAAGAAATGGTTTATGGATGGTGAAATTCATGGCTGCTGTGAAACATACATACCTGCAGTGTTATTCTCTTTCAAAACTTCTAAATGCAATCACTGCATACCCTTATGTAAGACAGGAAAATATATTTCTCCTCCAATCAGCAGTCTCTATCAACCTTACAGAAGAATAGACTTAACTGGTAGATATAGGTCAACAGAGAAAAATGATGTCTCAGGTACTTAAACCTCCAGGGATTTTGAGTCTCACACATAGAGAAGCAGCTTGATATAAATCTTAGATAAGAGGAAGGAAGGAAGGAAGGAAGGAAGGAGAGAGAGAAAGAAAGAGAGAAAAAGAAAGAAAGAGAGAGAGAGAGATAGTGAGAGAGAAAAAAAGGAAAAAAAAAGAAGCAAAAAAGCTCCTAAGCAAAATAAGCATTGTGAACCAGTCCACTATGTGATGATGGAAAGATACTGAAATTAGCAGAAACGGAAGGCACTGAAGAAATTCAATGATAAAGTCTCGGGAAAAGCACTCTTTGGATGGGAATATTCAGGAATGGGACATTCTCCACCCTCAGGCAATGGAGGATACAATGTTGCTAATAAAATCTCATGAACATTTCTTTCCAGAGGTCTCTCTCATTTTAAAATATAATATAGTTTTTCTCCATTGACCTATTGATGAGAAAATCCATTATTTTAATGAGCTTTCTAATATAAATTGATCTTTTGATTCCTGGAGTAAATTCTATTTTATTATGGTATGATAACCATTAAAGTACTATAGAACATGACTTTCTTGTGTTTTTAGGAGTCGGTCTATGGTTTTCTTCATGATATCTTTCTGAATAAGGATACACATAGGCTAGAAAGTTTGCATATGAAGCTAATTTCTTACATTTGGGGTAACAATTAAAATGCACAGCCTGTAATCTCTCAAATAAAACATATGATCAAAAAAAACAAGTGCTCATTTAGCTCTCACTCATCTACCACTTTCATAAAATAATATCGCTTTCTGATAGCCCTTTTAGGGTTACCTAACAGAAGAAAGAAGAGGCAATAAAACATGAACTTTGATAGCAGAGTCAAATCCCCACTAGCACATTTCCCACTCCCAGAGGGACGTCCAGGGTGTGAGTCGGTCCTGAGGACAGAGATGTTAGTGCGATTATATTCAGTGCTGTGTCCCCAGAATCTAGAAGAGTGTTTGGGCTTTTATTTTTAAAAGTTTACTCATGAAAAAAAAAAGTTTATTCATGAATTGTTGTGCTTTCTGATTTTACATGATTTTGTTTTGGAAAAATAATATACAGCTAATTATAAATGAAAAATTTCACAAAATGTATAAATTTAAATTCATTGAGTAAAATAAAATCTGATCAGAGTGACATACTGCTACCATTTTGATAAACTCACTTCCAAATTCCTCTCCACCCCTATACACACACAGAATAAAGTACACAGTTTCTATCAGTGTTATTTCATTTTCCATTTTGCAACCTGCTTTTGAAATTCTATACTACATGGCAAACACTTTCTATGTCAGAAAATAGATATAAAATAAATATCACCTTTTAAGTTGATTAATAAGTTGCTGTAGAGCCAGATGTGGTAGCTCATGCCTGTCCTCCCAGCGCTTGGGAAGGTGAAGTAGGAGGATCGCTATGAGTTCAAGGCCAGCCCAGGTTTTTGAGACCTTGTCTCAAAAAAAAACCAACCTAAAATCAGTGTACCGTGGGATATGAAATTGGAAAGAAATGTATAACTAGCTTACTGCATTATATATGAAACAGTATAGCTATGATGTAGTGAAACTAGGAAAATTACTGCACAGGAAATGGCATTGATTTGAACTAATGTATGCAATATCTCTGTACCTAACGAGGCTTTGTGCCTTGTGTCTGTATCATTATCCTTGCCAAAGGAACATTTAAAAAGAAAACAACATCTTTCACCATGAAATCAACACAATTCCGCCCTCAAGTTGAATACTTGGGGAAGCGGATCAGAGAACTCAAAAGCTCCAAATTACAATGAGACATAAAATAGAAGGCAAAGGTACCTGAAGTTGGCAAGAAGCTAGGGACACACATTTTACCAAGTGGATTGGGAGAATCAAAGCCTTCTTGATGGTCTTCTTTGATGACGAGCCTGGACTTGAAATAATTTTGGACAATTGCCTGTCAGAGATTGAAAATTATGCTGTTGAGGAAGGGAAACTGACAAGGAAAAAATATAAACAATATAAAACCACATGGAGGAAAACCAGAAAATTGTGAGGCTTTGTGCATTTGGGCAAAATCAAACTTGAAGGCAACAAAGATCTGTATATAAATTCTAGCTCCACGCCGGTGAATAGACCAGCTTTTATGAATAACTGCTTCACCGTTTTTTAAAAGAAAACAACATCCATTTCTTGTGGAGATAGTATGTGATCTTGTTTTCTAATGTTGAGCACAATGCCTAAGTCTAAGTCAATGTCCAATCATTTACTGGAGGAGGGGAGGACCTGTACCGACTCTGTGAACAGTTATTGCAGAATTTCACAGTGTATTACAGTTTCTTGTATAAAGTCATGCTCATGTTGATTTTAGTGTAAGCCAGTTCCATAGTGATTTGAGCTCTGTCATTCCTAACCTCATTTTCTCCATTTTTTCCCATTTTCTCCTTCATTTATTTTCATTTTCTCCCCTTTTTTCTCAACTAAGTTCCCCAGGCTGGCCTTGAATCTGGGATCCTGATGCGTCAGCCTCCTGGGTAGTTAGGATTACAGCATGTACCACCATACTCAGTTAAAAGATTTTTCTCTTTAACGCAGGTGAGGAAGGAAGAGGATATTCTTCCATGCTCTGTAATTTAAGCTGTTAAGAAAAAACTGAACTGCCCTGTAGTCACTCACCTGCTCAGTAATTTTGAACACAGATTATGCACAAACTCAAATATTCAAATCAGTTTTATTTTAAAATGGGTGGCAACCTCTTGGGTCTCACTGTGACAATATGAATTCTCAGTGGGTGACTTACCCCTTCTCCCCCATTGTACCTTGTGTCCTCCATCCACAACTGCTCATTTTTTCCCAGAGATTCTTCATGGCATTTTTCACCTCTGAATTTCTCAGGGTATAAATAAGGGGATTGAACATGGGTGTCAAAATACAATAAAACACCGCCACTATTTTGTCTATGGCTAAAGTAGATGATGGACGCATGTAAATAAATATACAGGGCACAAAGAACAAGGCCACCACTGTGAAGTGGGCCCCGCAGGTGGAGAGGGCTTTGCATCTCCCCTCTGTACTGCGGGACCTCAAGGACTTCAGGATGACAACGTAGGAGGCAGCCAGCAGCAGGAAGTTCAGCAGGCAGATCACACCGCTGTTGGCCACCACCAACAGGCCCGTGACGTGGGTGTCAGTGCAGGCCAGCTCCAGCAGAGGGTACAAGTCACAGACAAAGTGGTCGATCACATTGGGCCCACAGAAGGGCAAGCAAAGGGCCAGGAGGAGCTGAACCAACGAGTGCAAGAAGCCCCCCAGCCAAGCCAGTGCCACCAGCACGGCACAGAGGGTCCTGGTCATGATGGTCGTGTAGTGCAGGGGCCTGCAGATAGCCACATAGCGGTCATAGGCCATCACCGTGAGCAGAATGATCTCAGTTCCTCCCAGTAAATGAGCAACAAAGAACTGGGCCAGGCAGCCCTCAAAAGACATGGCTCTCCCCTCATACAGTGAGCCAGCAATGAGTTTGGGGGTCATACATGATGAATAGCAAGTATCAATGAAGGACAAATATGAGAGGAAAAAGTACATAGGGGAGCCCAGTCTGGGGCTGAAGATAATAGTGATCATGATAAATAGGTTGCCCCCAACAGAGATGAGGTAGACACAAAGAAAGAGCACAAATAAAACTCTTTGTACCTCGGGATTTTGTGACAGTCCCAGCATGAGAAACTCTGTGATATTTCTTGGACTATCCATGAATCCTGAGCTGTAGTAAGAGATACACCAAGACATTTTTGTTACTATGTCTTTCAAGGAGACATAGTTTTGTTACTATGACATTTCAAGAAACTGTGGCAGATCACTGTTGTTGGGATATGATTAACCTACACCCTGAATCCCTAAGCAAGGACCTGCTGCTGATGTTATCGTGTTTTTGCATTTCTAATTAGTAATTTTGATTGAGAGCGGAGTTCAGTAAGGGACAAAATAAATAACCCTTGCAATATTGCATCTCTTGCTGTTTGAAAAATAAGAATCAATTTTTTAAAAAATAAGAATCAGTTTTATAAGGAAATGAATTAGCAAGCTATGGAATAGTATGTAGTTCTACAAAAGAATTTTTAAAATTCATTTTTCTCAGATGGAAAATATCTTTGTAGAGTTTTTGTGATGATATTCTGCAGCACAGTTCAGAAACTATAGTTAATGATAGTCTATTGTACGTTTTATGAAGATCTAGAAGAGGAAAACTTGACAGTTCCAAACATAAAGAAATGATAAGGCATGGGAAATGTCAATTACTCTTTTTTTTTAATCAATGCATGCTGTTGACCTATCTTGAAATATCACACTCTACCCCATTTATATATATAATTATTATTATGTGTTAATCAAAAAATTCTGAACAATTTATAAATGGGAAAAATCATCACTTGGTATACCACAAATGTACATAATTATTATTTGTCAGCTAGAGTGATTTTTAATTATATACTTCTCATTAAAAATAACTAGTTATAGGAAAATAATTTCCTCAAATATTCCCTACAATTGCTTCTTTTTAGAGGGATAGTTCCAACTCCCAGTTGCACTTCTGAGTCCATTGAGAGTCTCCTCAGAACTGAACTCCTCATCTTACTCCATTGGTACTTGCTCCTTTTTTTATATTTCCTTCACTCCCCATTCACCAAAAATAAGGCAGTCACCCTGACCTCTCCCTTTACTAGTCCATCTCATAATTCCAAAATTGGCCTTAACATTTACTCATGTATTCTTCTATTTAGTCTCAAATATTCCAAAACCTTTTCTCAGCAGCAGCCATGCCTTCAACACCCTTCTCAGCCCTAAATTTAGGTCAATTGGCAAAATAAGCCACTACTCCTGACCTCTTTCAATATTTCTCACATGGAGAAATACTGGTGCTTATGTTCAGCTGCCCTTTTGGGTTTTGTTGTAGAAAGGTCTTAGGCTTGGGGCAAAAACAAGAGCAAACTTCTGGCATTCTAACCCAAATGAGTGGTTGCATGAATAGTTTGATTTCAGAAACAGAAAATACTATGATTTTAACCCAGCAGAGGAGCATTTGAGTCTGTTCTAAGATACCCTGATTGCAGGGGACTATAGTATCGATTATGCCCAAAGCAAGCTGTGAAGAGTTAACCCCACAACTGGATTGTTTATAGAAGTGAGTCTGGCTGAAGCCTACGCGCCAAGGTCAGAGTAACTCGCACTCAAATTGTGTTCCCACAACTAAAACCTTCTGACTAGAAGGATAATATTTTAATTACAATCATAGATTTTGTCTATTCTTTTCCTAATTCGAGAGTGCTTTGTCTTGTCCTTTATGAGCTTTGTTTACATTAATTTCCATAGAAACTGCACATAGCTCGCCTTTACCCCAGTTGATTGCCAATAAAAGTCAGTGCCTGGGACTGGCCAGTGCCTGTGTGTGTTGCACTGGCACTGATCATCCTGGCACCCTGCTTTCTCTCTCCTAGTTCTGTGCTCAGTGTATTTATTTCTCAGGCCTGAGTCGTCTACTAGGCAGGGCACTGGAACCTAACTGCAGGGGTCTCTGGTACCTGCTAGTGGCCTTCACCACCCTGGTCCATTTCTAATCACCTCTCAGGCTGAAGAAGTACCACGCTGTAAGTGGATCAGCAAAGAACGCTTCCTAGAATAAAGTAAAAACAGATTACAATAGAGTTGATGTGTGGGAAAGTCTTAGACCCTCCATTGACTCATTCATTGATTCATTCACCATGTGTCTCAGGCCCACTGCTAGGGAAACCGTAGAATGAAATTAGTTGGTCCTATTCATACAGAAAATGTGGTGCTTAGTGCTGTGTTCAAAATTTGGTCAAGAAATGGAATGAGCATGAGGCAGAGTCCACCCCAACCTGGAGGCAAAGAGTGGAATCGCTTCTCAGCCTTTTGGCTAAGATCAAATGGAGGCAAAGAGTGGAAACATTCTGAATACACTCACAAATGCTAAACTCAGCTTCCTAACCACCAGGGCCTCTAGGTGTCATGCTGCACGTCCATGCTCAACTCTTGTCTGTGTCCCTCACCACCACTTGGCCCTTCTTCCAGGCCTCCTCTTCCTTCACCCTGTGTCCCACCACATGTCCCAGCCATCCCAGCCCCTAACTTTACATCTCCTTCACTGCAAGTTCTGAAATGCTCTCCTCTGCCTCTAAGCTCCCAGTCCTGATTTCCAAAGCTGGTGATTAAGGCTCAGTAATCTCAAAGACCCTGACAACATTGCTGATGCTTCCAGCCCTCAATCATGATCTTAACAATTGAGAGAAGAAAGGAAAGAAAGAAAGAAAGAAAGAAAGAAAGAAAGAAAGAAAGAAAGAAAGAAAGAAAGAAAGAAAGAAAGAAAGAAAGAAAGAAAGAAAAAAAGAAAGAAAGAAAGAAAGAGTAAGAAAAGGATGGCTTTCACCAGAATGCTTACAAAATCTCGGAAGAAAGTGCTATGGAATTGCCACATAAATCTGTTACTCCTCCCAAGTAAGATAGCTAAATATATTTTTCCTATTTTTAAAAAGCTGAATCTTTTTAGGAAAGGCCTTAATAAAAGTTTGCATCGACTGTGTACTTATATTCTGACAAAACCAAAGATATCTGGCAGAAGACTAATATGTCGATTGGACATTCAGTGGCTGGGTCTGGCAGCTCTCAGAGCTCAGGAGCTACCCTGAGATCTGAAGAAAACAACAAACCATGGAAGTTCCAACTCCTCCATTCAACCGCCTTAACCTCAGCTTCTTCGCTCATAAACTAAAGACATCACAACTTACTCTACCTGACTCTGGAGATGTTGAAAAAATCACATGAGGAAATATAATATATGAACAAACTCTGGACACCAGATGACTCTAGGGGGAAAATGTAAATTTTCATGTGTTACTATTTGTGTGTCTCCTTCCTCGCTTCAGATCCTTTTGTCAAGTTTAAAATATGATTTGGGAAACTTTAGTCAAATTTCAGCACAGGGAAAAATAAACTTGGAGTCACAAAGAGCCCAGCAGAGTATTTCTTGCCTTTCCATGCAGGAAACAGGAGAAAATTTGAATTTAACAAAAAAAGATATGAACAATGATAGGAAACTTCCTTGTGCAGCCAGGTTGAAAGACTTTAATAACGTACAGTTTTATTCCCTTGTTTAGACATTTTCTCTAGGAAAAAGTCTGAAAGGTTGAAATTTTCGGAAATAGGTGAAATTTGGATTCTGCTTATAAGGGTGATTCCCAGCAAGCTGCTGTAACCACCGAACCATCGAACTCACCTGGTCCACATCCTTCTCCCTGACTGGTTGGCTCCCTGGAGCCAGAAGAAGGAAGAAGGGGAGAGGGGAGAAGGGTGCTCTGTCCCCTGGCTGATCCCAGCTCTGACGCCTGCTGTCTGGACTCTTGAATGAAGTCACTAAATATCTGACCCCATCATCCTTTCTGCTTTGACAGTTGAAGCAAACTGAAGTTGTCTTCCATGTGTGCCTGAGCAGGCTAGCCAGCTCCTGTAAGGAAACAACCCCCTCCACCTCCCATGCTGGAAGACGTTGGCCCTGGACCAGTACTGTAAACAATCATGGTCCTCTGACACCCTGCCTCAGAGGCCACCAAGTCTCCTGAGTGGGACCAGGGCTCAGAGAGCTGGACAAGGTCTCTCGCAAACACAGAATGTGTGGCCCCCAGGTTTCAGTCGACCAGGGTCACTCTTTACCACCCAAATAAAGCAGCTCCACTTTCAGCCCTGGGTGTCTGCAGAAATTCCCTCCCACTCAGTTTTCTCTTCTGGTCTTTTCTCATCAAATAAATTATTTAACTTGTGACCTTCTGTGCCTCCCTTTTCTGCAAAAAAGGTGTCCACCACTTAAGGTCACGAGGAAGATAAAATGAGCCCATCTATTCAAGGGGCTTAGAGCAGTGTCCGGCATCAGGGTGACTGGTGTGGAGGTATTTGCCATCACTACCACTGCTGTTCACATCATGTCATCGTTATTATCACCCATGTTACTATTCCCTGACTGTGTGCAGCCAGCCTCATCACCACCTCTCTGATCCACTGCATCCTCCTCCTTCCCTTCAGCGTGTGGACCCTTGACTGAATTGCATGACTCAAGGGTCAGAAAGGAAGTATGATCATCACAAGGAACTTGCCAATTCCAATATCAGGGCCCACCAGCCATGCCACAAGCCAAGGTGGATGTCAGCTGAGTGTGAGGGTGTTGAAAAACCATAGAAAGTGGAGGCCCACTGGGTACTGGGAAGGGTAGGTAAACTGAAGCCACATGCGTGCAATGTGTGTGTTATAAAATATAATCGTTAAGCTATCACTCACAAACCTACTCGCCAACATAGTAACTAAAACATTCTTAATCATTTGTATCTGTGCAATTATTCTCTATCCCATTTCTCTGCCTCAACTTTCTTACTCCATGAAAATAATTGTAATGAGTGCAAAGGCATTCATGACCAAAATATTGTTTACTTTTACATCTTGTTTCTGATTTTATCAAAGCAGTGTCACTCATCCATAGTCTTCTGCTCAATATTATATTTCAAAGGGGCATCCACATTGTGGCATGACATAGTTCATCATTTTTAATACTGTACAGTATTCTGTTGAATGAATATGCCACTTCTCCCCAAAGTTCTTGTTGACCTAACATGCGCAATGAGGTTAGCCTATGTCTGGCACATATTAGAGCTCAATAAATACTGGCTCAGAGCCCGCTGCAGACAGGCAGGTCTGCCCACACCCTACCGAGGTCCCCAGTCCCGCGGAAGACGCCGAATCACCCCACTGCAGACAGGCAGCCACCTGATTCCACATTACCAAGGTGCAGAGGACACCAGACCACCAGACCAAGGTACTGAGTCCCACTGTTCCCGGCCCATAGGTAGGGGATTCTGAGCCATCGTCCCACTGTTCCTGGCCCAGAGGAAGGGGCTTCCGGGCCACCATCCCTCCCGCTGCTCCCAGCCCACAGGAAAGGGCTTTTGGGTCACCATCCCTACCGCTGCTCCTGGCCCCTGTCCCACCTCACCCAGCTCAGAGGAGGTAATCCGTGCAGGCGCTAACAGCCCCCTGCCCCAGTTGAAATGAGAAAACACATAAATAAGTCTCAAAACCAGACTTCCAGATCACCTACAGCAACCCCAAAGGGAAATGAGATGGAACCCTCTGATACTCAACCACCTGGACCCACTGAACTGGCAACAAAAGCGGATCTGGAAAAAATGAAATCAGAAATAATTTCTGAGATAACAGGAGAAATTGTGCCCTTAGTGCAAGACATGATTAATAAATCTAGAGAGGAGCTGAGGAACATGATGGAATCCCAACATAAGAAACAAATGGAATCCATAAAACAGATGCAAATAGATTTCCAGGACATGAAAAACTCCATTGAAAGTCTACACAGCAGAATGAGCCAGTGTGAGGACAGAATTTCAGATATAGAAGATAAGATTGCAATTAGTAACCAGGAAAAGAAAAATTGCTTCAAAATTATGAGGGAACATGAGAAATCAATCCAGCAGCTGCTAGATGATGCAAAAAAGAATAACATAAGACTGATTGGGCTCAATGAAGAAACAGGAGAGAGTGGCGAAGACATATAAAAATCTCTTCACAGAAATAATGGCAGAAAACTTCCCAAGCAGGGGAAAAGAGCTTGACATACAGATAAGTGAGCCATATAGGACTCCAAATAGCCTTGATCAAAAAAAATCTACACATAGGCATATAATTGTTAAGATTCCAGAAACACAACAGAAGAACAAAGTTCTCCAAGCAGTCAGAGAAAAGAAACAAATCACATACAAAGGAAAGCCCATCACAATCACAGCAGACTTCTCAACACAAACCATCAAGTCAAGAAGAGCTTGGACTGACATATTCCAAGCCCTAAAAGAAAACAGCCTCCAACCCAGATTGATGCACCCTGCAAAACTATCTTTCAAAATGGATGGAGAAATAAGATACTTTCATGACAAAGAGCACCTTAGGAACTTCGTGAATATCAAACCAGCACTCCAAAGAATTTTACACAATAGCCTAGGAACAGACATTGAGGATCACAACCCCAGGAAGCAAAGCAGAATGAATCCATCTGGCATGACAAGAAATTAAATGTAAAGGGGGAGAACCCAACAAAAAGAAAAAGTCATGGCAATGATAAGTCAATACATTTCAGTTGTAACCATCAACGTGAATGGTCTCAATTCACCAATCAAAAGAAATAGACTGGCAGAATGGGTCAAGAAGCAAAACCCAACAATATGCTGCATACAAGAAGCACACTTAATTCAAAAGGAAACTCATAGACTGAAAGTTAAAGGGTGGAAAACAATACTCCATGCAATGGGAACCCCCAAAATAGCAGGAGTGGCTATCCTCTTTGCAGATCAAGTAGATTTCAAACCAACACTGATTAAGAGAGATGAAGAAGGACACTACATCCTTGTAAAGGGAAGAATCCAAGAGGAAGAGATGACAATCATAAATATCTATGCACCAAACACTTGTGCACCCAACTATATAAAACAAATACTAATGGACATGAAAAGTCATATATGCACTAATACAATGGTAGTGGGGGACCTCAACACCCCACTGTCACAAATAGATAGATCAACTAGACTAAAAATAAGTAATGAAATACTAGAACTCAATCGAACTCTTGAACAAATGAACTGAACAGATGTTTACAGAGTCTTCCACCCCACAAAATCAGAATACACATTTTTCTCAGCTGCACATGGGTCACTCTCCAAAATAGACCACATACTCACACATAGAACATGTTTAAGTAAGTGCAAAGGAATTGAAGTTATCCCCTGTGTATTATCAGACCATAGCGTGATGAAGTTGGAGATCCATAGCAAAAGAAACTCAAAAAATTTCATAAACACATGGAAATTGAACAACACACTTCTGAATAACCAATGGGACACAGAGGAAATTAAAGAAGAAATCAGACAATTCCTTCAATTAAATGACAATGACAATACAACATATCGGAATCTATGGGACACAATGAAAGCAGTCTTACGAGGGAAATTTATAGCAGTGAATATGCATATTAGGAAAACAGAATGAGCCCAATTAAACACCTGATGCTGAACCTCAAGCTTCTAGAAAAAGAAGAGCAAGACAACCCCAAAGCTCATACAAGGGAAGAAATTATAAAGATCAGAGGAGAAACGAATGCAATGGAGACTAAGAGAATGATACAAAAAAATCAATGAAGCCAAGAGTTGGTTCTTTGAAAGAATCAACAAAATTGATAAACCTTTAGTCAACCTTGTCAGAAAAAGGAAAGAAAAGGCCCAAATCCATGCAATTAGCAATGAAAAGGGTGAAACTACAACAGACCCAGCAGAAATCCAGATGATCATCAGTACCTACTTCCAGAACCTATACACCAATAAGATGGACAACACAGAAGAAATGGACAGATTCCTAGATACATATGAATTTCCAAAGTTGAATGAAGAAGACCTGAATATTCTGAACAACCCAATATCAACCAATGAAATTGAAAACATAATTAAAAACTTATCACCTAAGGAAAGCCCGGGCCCCGATGGCTTCACTGCTGAATTCTACAAGACATTTAGAGAGGAACTGCTGCTACTACTGTTTAAACTCTTCAATGAAATTGAAAGGGAAGCAATACTCCCAAATTCATTCCTGGAAGCAAGCATCACCTTGATCCCCAAAGCAGAGAAAGACCCAACTGAAAAAGAGAACTATAGGCTAATCTCACTAATGAACATAGATGCAAAAATCCTTAATAAGATACTGGCAAACAGAATGCAGAAGATCATCAAGATCATACACCCTGATCAAGTGGGATTCATCCCAGGGATGCAGGGATGGTTCAATATACGAAAATCAATTAATGTAATACACTATATCAATAGAGCCAAGGACAAAAACCATATGATTTTCTCCATAGATGCAGAAAAAGCATTTGACAAAATCCAACATGCATTTATGATAAAAACCCTACAAAAAATTGGAATAGATGGTCTCTACCACAAAATGATAGAAACCATCTATGAAAAACCAACAGCCAATATCATACTAAATGGTCAAAAACTGAAATCCTTCCCACTAAAATCAGGAACAAGACAAAGATGTCCACTATCACCACTCTTGTTCAATATAGTTCTGGAAACATTAGCCCCGGCAATCAGACAAGAGAAAGAAATAAAAGGAATAAAGATAGGAAATGAAGAAGTCAAATTGTCATTATTTGCAGATGACATGATACTCTATACAGAAGACCCCAAGAACTCCACCAAAAGTCTTCTCGACTTAATAACCAAATTCAGTCAAGTAGCTGGTTACAAGGTCAACACACAAAAATCAATAGCTTTCCTCTACACCAATGACAGACTGACTGAGAGAGAAATAGGGCAAATAATTCCTTTCACAATAGCACCCAGAAAACTGAAATACCTAGGAATCATCCTAACGAAAGAAATCAAAGACCTCTTCTCTGAAAACTATGGCACTCTGAAAAGAGAGATTGAAGATGATATCAGAAAATGGACAGACTTCCCCTGCTCCTAGGTAGGAAGGATTAATATAGTGAAAATGGCCATACTTCCAAAACTGCTATATAGATTTAATGCAATTCCAATTGAGATCCCAGCAGCATACTTCATAGACCTCGAGAAAACAATCCAAAAATTCATTTGGAATAAGAAGAGACCCAGAATAGCAAAAGCAATTCTAGGTAACAGAGACATGGCAGAGGGTATCCCAATCCCCAACCTGCAACTATACTACAAAGCTATGGTGATAAAAACAGCATAGTACTGGCAAAGAAACAGGCTTGAGGACCAGTGGAACAGATTAGAAGATGCAGAAACAACGCCAGACACACTCAGCCATCTCATCTTCGATAAAGGAGCCAAACACCCTCACTGGAGGAAAGATAGCCTCTTTAATAAATGGTGCTGGAAAAATTGGGCTTCAACTTGCCAAAGATTAAAACTAGACCTGTATCTCTCACCATGCACTAAACTAAAATCAAAATGAATTAAAGATCTAAATATTAAAATAGAAACTCTGAACCAGTTGGAACAGAGGTTAGGTAGAACCCTTGAAGACATGGGTGTAGGAAAAGATTTTATGAACAAAACCTCAGTTGCCCGTGAACTAGCACAAACAATCAACAAATGGGATCTCTTCTTATTAAAAAGCTTCTGCACAGCAAGAGAAACCACCAGCAGTGTGAAGAGACAACCCACAATGTGGGAAAAAATCTTCACCTGCTCTTCCTCAGACAAAGGTCTACTATCTCAAATCTCTAAAGAACTTAAAAAGATCAGACCTCCCAAATTTAAAGACCCGATCCAAAAATGGGCATCTGAAATGAACAGACATTTCTCAGACAAAGAAGTAGAAATAGCAAATAAATACATGAGAAAATGTTCAACGTCACTGGTCATTCGAGAGATGCAAATGAAAACAACACTGAGATTCCACTTCACTCCAGAAAGAATGGCTGCTATCATGAAATCAACCAATACCAAATGCTGGTGGGGCTGTGGGGAAAGAAGAACCCTTCTCCACTGCTGGTGGGAGTGTAGACTGCTCCAAGCACTGTGGAAATCAGTATGGAGATACCTCAAAGAACTAGGACTGGAAATCCCATTTGACCCTGCTATTCCACTGCTGGGGATCTTCCCCAAAGAATTAAAAGAATCATACCACAGTGATATATGTGCACCCATGTTCATAGCAGCACAGTTTGTAATAGCTAAAACTTGGAAACAGCCCAAATGCCCATCAACTGGAGACTGGATAAAGAAAATGTGGTTTTTTTATAAAATGGAGTACTACTCAGCCATAAAAAATGAGAAATTAGAGACATTTATAGCTAAGTGGATGCACATTGAGGTGATACTCTTAAGTGAAATAAATAGGACACAGATGTGTAAATACCAAATAGTTTCTCTGGTGTGAGAAACTGTAAGTGTAAATAAGGACTAAATGTATAATAGGTCATGTGAAATAGGAAGAAAAGGGGCAAAGGGGAAGGAAGTGGGAGGGCTAAGGGAAAGGATGGAAGGGAATGGCATTAATATGAGAAAATGGAAAAATAGGAACAAAATTTTTGTAAATAGGGAGGGCTGGAGGGGTTGAAGGGAGGGCGGGGCAAGGGTGAAAAACAACCAAGAGAGACTATGTAAAGGTGCAAATTTCCAATGATGAATGTCATTATATTGTATACCTAAAATGTACCAATGATTAGAATGAATTATCGATAATGTAAAATAGGAAGAAAAGGTCCAAAGGGGTAGGGGTAGTGGGAGGCACAGGGGAAAGGAAAGAAGGGAAAGGAAAAAATGATGAGAAATGGAAAAAATGGAAATAAAGTCTTTGTAAATAGGGAAGGGTGGAGGGGGTGAAGGGAGGGCTAGGAATGGGGAAAAAATAAGAACCAAGATACATTATATAAAGGTACAATTCCCAATGAGAAATGTAATTGTGTTGTATACCTACAATGTACCAATAAAAGAATTTAATACAAAATAAATAAATAAATAAATAAATACTGGCTCAGTGAAATATGATGCACAGTTGTAAAGCCCTATATATATACAAGTTACTGTCATTTTTTTTTTTGCAAAAATTTTAGGGCCAACGTGTTCAACTGAAATTTCACAAGATTGGCATTATTGCTTAAAGTGTTTGAATTGGTTACATTAAAAAACTAAGGTACTGATTATTTTAAGTAAAAATTACAAGTCTTTTTTTAGCAACAAAATCAAGTGAAAGCCACACAAATACAGTAACTGTTTTTGTTCTACAGACATGGGAGCCATTCCCCCCTCCAGCCTTCCCACGGGCGGGTGGACCGAGGCGCTTCCCCTGGGCAGGGGCCGAGCTGGTCTCACCCCTGCCTCTCCCCTGTCCCCTCCTCACCGGGGCACCAGGGGCGGAGGCCTCAGGCCCGGGGTCGTCATAGAACTGAGTCGCTGACCACCCTGGCCCGGCCGCCTTCTCCCTCCTCAGCCGGTCAGGTGGTTGATCCTCGTGCCCCGCTGCAGCGCACGGAGGGAAGGAGGAGGTGACCCCGGATGCCCCTGCGTCACCCCTGGGAGGCCTACAGCTCCGCCAGGGAGGAGGAGGACGACGCCGACGAAGGGGAGGAGGTAGTTACATCAAGCAGGGTGGCAGGCAGACCCAAAGGATATGGTGAAGTTTCCAGGACCTTTGGAAAACCAGAGATCGTCTTTCTTAATGGAAAAGGCAATCTCTAGGGAAGCCCAGATGTGGAAGGAGAATGTGCCGCAAATACCTACAAATCAGTGTTTCTCCATCCCAGAAAGATGAAGTAATTCAGTGGCTGGCCAAGCTCAAGCACCAATTCAACCTCTACCCAGAAGCATTTGCTCTGCCTAGCAGTCTTTTGGACAGGCTTTTAGCTGCTGTAAAGGCCCAGCCAAAATACTTGAGTTGTATTGCAATTAACTGCTTTGTCCTAGCTGCCAAGACTGTTGAAGAGGATGAGAAAATTCCAGTACTGAAGGTATTGGCAAGAGACACTTTCTGTGGATGTTCCTCTTCTGAAATTTTGAGAATGGAGAGAATTATGCTGGATAAATTGAATTGGGATTTTCACACGGCGACACCATTGGATTTTCTTCACATTTTCCACACCATTTCAGTGTCAACTAGGCCTCAGTTACTTTTCAGTTTGCGCAAATTGAGCCGTCTCAACGTTTGGCAGTCCTTACCAAACAGCCACTTCACTGTATGGCCTGCAACCAACTTCTGCAGTTCAAAGGATCCATGCTTGCTCTGGCCATGGTTAGCTTGGAAATGGAGAAACTCATGCCTGATTGGCTTCCTCTTACAATTGAACTGCTCCAGAAAGCACAGATGAATAGCTCCCAGTTGATCCACAGTCGGGAGCTTGTGGCTCATCACCTTTCTACTCTGCAGTCTTCCCTGCCTCTCAATTCCATTTATGTCTCAAGCACACCCTGGTACCTGTGACAAAGGAGCGTTCAGATTACATCCCTCCTTTGTCTCAGGCCCAGATTTCTCCAAGGACAACAGCAAGCCAGAAGTGCAGCCAGAGGTCCAGCAGCCTTCTGCCATCATCTCCCAGCTGCCAGTGGGTGCAAGCACACCTCTGCTAAACGTAAAGTGGAGGAAATGGAAGTGGATGACTTCTATGATGGAATCAAGCAGCTCTATAATGAAGATAATGCTGCACAAAATGTGGCTTCTGTGTGTGGCACTGATTTATCAAGACAAGAGGGACATGCTTGCCCTTGTCCACCTTTGCAGCCCGTTTCTGTCATGTAGTTCCAATATGTGTTACCTTCCAGTGCAAACTAAGGTTGGCTACTTTGGGAACAATCTATAAAACTAGGAAAGGCTATGGAGGGATGTATACCTTATCAGGTTGATTTGAAGTGAGCCAGAAAAAAAAACACACCCTCATTTACTTGTGCGGTTAATTATAATTCAGCGTTGTTTAAAGGCCAAAAAATACCTACCAAAACATTTTTTAAAAGTAAATTTCTTTATAGTATGTCAGTTCTGTTCTTTTCTTTGCTAAAATGTAGCTTGCCCCATGTCAAAAAATTACAATATTTGGAAAAAAATTCCAAAATTCACAGCTATCAACTCATTTCCCCAGCATCCTGATTTATTTTCCTCTTGCTTTTGCTTGCTTCTTCATTGAATTCTTAACAAATTTTATGCCTGTTGATCTATGTTCTCTGATTTCCACTGAATAGGGAACCTACCCAAGTTTTTTTGTTTTTTTAAGCAAAGTTAGTGTGACTGCCGTATTTAATCCATGGTTTAGATTCCAGTTAGTGTGGAAAGTGTACTTTGGAATTATCCAGATGAATCAGCGGTGATAATAGACAAAGTTCTCACATTACCACATGGATTTTGTTTCTCATTTCAATTTTTAGAGTTTAAAAACAAAATTACTGCTTTATCTTAAACTTTAAAAGGGCATGTAACTAGAACACATAGATCTGTTGAAATCATTTTTGACATTTGTATGAAAGAATTTGTGACAAAGTTAATATATCCAGGAGCTCACCAAAGAAACCTATCTGTAACATCATTAAATTTTTGTAACTGATCTGTTTTCACTCATTGGTAATCAGTAGGAGTCTGTCTAGATGTTGGGGCAGCTCTGATTTGAGTCTGTAACATGTAATTCAGAACCCTCATTTTACATTAAGCTGTTAGGATTTTCTGGTAAAAATTATTCCCTGTCTCATAACTTGTCTAGAATTCCCTTAATGACATGGATCCTGAGCTCCCTTTGCAGTTTGAAGAAGGTATTGCAGTCAGAACCATGTACCGATGATAAAAACCTCTGGTAGCAATAAAATGTTGTCCTCAAAAAAAAAAGAAAGAAAGAAAAGGGAGCCAAAAATAAATTAATGAAATACTAGAAAACAAATTTACTTAGGCAGAAAATAGGAAATAATTTTCACTAACTTAGCCATTTACCTGAGTCAATAAGAATAGTGCTGATAAATGCCATGAGCATATAATAGCAAAGAAGGGCAAAACATTTAGTGCACAGAATTTTAATACACGTGACTATACAAAGTTGATCACAACACAGTGTCCGTAGATAAAATCCATCTGTAATAAAGCTACACTCCTATATCTAAAATAAACCCTAATTGCCAGTTAGAACATGGTTCCTTGTTAGGCATGCCCATAAAATTACAGATATTCATGAAAATAAATGCATAGGGACCACTTCTGTCATTTTTTCCCATTTTATCTTAAAACCAAAATATACCAAGCCCTAAAATCAAGTATGAATGGCTTCCAGTTCAAACCCATGGCCTGATAATGTTGTTCCTTACTCTCTTCACACCAGTCCACTTGGTACTGCCTCGGGATGGAAGATGCATCAAGATAACAGGACCAGATGTCAGCATTTTATCAAAATTCTTTGCTTTTAAACAAAAGACTTTAGCATACTGTTCCATAATCTCGAAGTGAAACTACTAAGTAATCAATACAGCAAATATTTATTCTTTTCAAGTGTAAAACACTATAACATCTTAAACACCCAGCAGTAAGAGAAACACAGCAAACCTACTCACTCCTGCTGGAAAAAGACACACAAACCCCGGCCATCGAAGGGAGAGTTGCTGAGCTTTGTGCTGTCACTGTGACAGCAGAATGGGCTCGCATATCCCGTAGGATTCTCTCTTTTATGCTACGAACAGAAAAGTTTCAAAGTGTGTGCATGCTATTGTCTCTACATAAAGAAAAATGACTGGGGGAGGAAATGTAGCTGCCCACAGTTTGGGTTGTTTTTGTTTTGTTTTGGTACCGGGGATCAAACTCAGGTCCTTGCACTTGCAAGGCAGGGGCCGGAAACACTGAGCTAAATCCCCGGCCCCAGTTCAGGTTGTTTTAATCAAAGAGGAAGAAGTAAGAAATTACCAGAGAGCTCTAAATTTTTTTAAGCTGATGGAGTAATGGTAGAGAAATGTGCTTTAGTCTTTCCTAATCCTCTTTTCTTGCATCACATAACTAATTGATTGTCTGTGCAATATTTTCCATATTTATTGTTTTTATTCCAAAAATCTATCCATGAATCCTAAATTTTAACTGACTCTATTAAAAGCAAGTACTTCAGTTAAAATCACTAGAGAAAACTCTTTACATATTCTAAAAGGAGAGAAAAATGCACTGAACTTATGACTCAACACTGAGTTATTATTTCCACAGGCCTGCAATTGAAACATTTTTACCAATAAATTAGCTTCAAGAGTGGTTTCAAAGATAATTTTAATAGCTTTTTTCTTAGGAATCAGTTCCAAATATATTAGAGTTTCACCATCGTGTTCTTAAACTTTGTCATTACTTTGTATCTCTTTTAACTATAATTTATTTATTCATTCATTCATTTAATAAGAAATACTAGCTGGGCATGATGAGCTTGAGTGTAATCCCTGTACTCTGAAAGGCTGAGACAAGAGAGTCACAAATTGAAGGTTAGCAACTGGGCTGGACCCTGTCTCAAAGCAAAAAATTAAAAGAAGGGCTGGGGATGTAACTCAGCATGAAGACCCTGGGTTCCATGGTTCAATTCCTAGTACTGCAAAAAGAAAAAAGAAAGAGAGAAAGAGAGAGAGAGGAAGAAAAAGTAGGAGGAGAGAGACTAATTGAGCACCTACAATGTGCCAGGAAATGTTCAGACATGGGAAATGCCTCTGAGAACAAAAACATGGAGACTGCCTCATGGAGCTCATGAGTACTTGACAAGTTAACCAAACCACATGTATAAAGGTGCTATGTACTACAAAACTAAGAAAAAGCAGAGCAGGGCAAGGGAGACTGGGGGCCCTGAAAGGCTACAACTTTAAACACACGGTCAAATTGCCCTAAATATAGAAGTGATTTTTACACAAAGCCTCAGGACAATGAGGAAGTCGGCCAATAGATATCAAGGGGAATTGTGTTCCAGGGCCAAGGCGCCAAGGTGGCAGAAGGCCTTAGGGTTAAACAAACATGAAGGAGGCCACAGTGCTAGGGAAAGAGTGGATGGAGGAGGAGCGGGGAGGAGAGGAGGCTGGAGAGCAAAGGGATCCCAGCAAGCAAGACGCTGTGTGTGGGCTGAAGACTCTGGCTTTTCCTCGAGGGATGCTGGTGCTGCTGCAGGGCTCACAGAGAGCCTCTGGGGATGGATCAGATGGGGCTAGGGCTGGGGGGAGACCAGCCAGGAACAAAGGAGGGGCAACTGTGGCAGCTGTGGAGAGGTGGAGCACCAGTACCACCAGCTTCCATTGTGCAGGTAACAGCAAGAGGAGTTCTTAGCAGAGCAGACGCGAGATATGAGGGGAAGTGGACGGAGGGATGACCCCGAGGTTTTAGGTTGAGACTTCAGACCTGCTACCAAATGAGACAGAGGGCCGCTGGGAGAATACATTTTGGGGAGAGATCTCAAGAGTTCACTCTTGCTGAGGTACAGAGGACAGGTCATTCTTTGTTTCTTTATTCAATAAATATTTATTGAATGCATGCTGCGTGTGAGATATTGAGCTAGTCATTAGCCAGATGCAAGAAGTCAGGAGCCTGGCTTTCTGGTAAGTCACAGCCTGGGGGCGAGGGGACCACACATTCAGAGAAAGGCACAAAGGTGTGTGACATTCAGGGCCCATCCTGGAGGAGTCAAAGTCCAGGGGGAGAAGAAGAAGCCCTAAAATAAAGGTAGTGATGGCCTTAGAGGATTCAGAGCGCTGTATGAGTTCATAAAATGAAAAGGCACATCTGGAGAGGACAATCGTGGAAGCTTCCTGGAGGCAGAGGCTTTTGGATGGGCGGTGGAGAGCGGGCGGGAAGTGTGCAGGGGGGATGAGGAACATGGCACAGGCGCAAGGCCCAGGGGGCTGCTGGGAACTAACAGAGTGCAACTGAGGTTAAAGGCAGACAGGAAGAGAGGGTCGCATCTTGAGGGTACTTCCTGTCTGTCAGGGGCTCATAGCTGATTCAGAAAGTAATGGGGAGTGATTGAAGACTATTTTAGTACGTGCATGAAGAAATCAGAGAATTGTTTAAAGGAATTGATCTGGAAGCTTGCAGAAGGAAGGGAATCTGCTGAGAGCAAGGGGCAGGTTTTGGGATCAGATTTGGGGGTACAGTCTCGTGTTCTGGTGGCTGCTGGAAATGAGACTCAGATAACTAAAAGATGGTTCAAATACAAAGGACAACAGTGAGGGAGCAAGAGCAGTGAAACTGCACACATCCCAGTCGGCAGGCAGCTCTCAGATGAAGGGTGGGAGGAGCGGGGTCTGGGGCAGCAGGTGGGACAGCGTGGTGGTGTCTGGGGGGGAGGCCCCAGGGCTTTGCTGAGCACCTGCAAAGTGGAAGAAGCCAAGAGGCTGCTGGGGCTGCAAAACTAAGGACTCAAAACCAGGGGCTTAAGAAGGGAAACCAGGAGCAAATGAAAGGCAAACAAGTGTGAACAGAGGAAAATTTGACAGAGCAAAATGATAATGAGCTGGGTGTGGTGGTGCACACCTGTAATCCCAGCACTTTGGGAGGCTGAGGCAGGAGGATTCCAATGTCAAGGCCAGCCTGGGCAACTCAGCTACTTAGAGAGATCCTATGTCAAAATCAGTGAAGGGGCAGAAGAGGAGGGGACAGGAGAGGACAGGAGAAAAGACTGGGGGGCACAGGAGGGGAGGGGAGGGAAGGTCAGGCCCAGGGATGCAGTGCAAAGGCACTGGGGTCAACCTCCAGTACTGGGGAAAGTTAATGATACACAGGAAATGAAACTCCTTCCCACAAGGTGGGCAGCACTGTCTCCCTGTCTGATGCTGTCCAATCTCTTAAAATCAATTTGTGGTTCCATTTGGTTCTTTAGACCCCCGAGTCTGCACTAGCATGAGCCTGCGTGAACTCCCCCTGGAGCCTGCATCTTCTGGCTGAGGTCTGAACCCCTCTAAGTCCTCCTGGCCTGCCCCAGAACCCAGCTGGCCAAGCCTTCCGGTCAAGTCAGCGACCACTGTGTCCCTCACTGCCCTGCCGCGTCTCCAGACCAAAGACTCAGGCTCTCTGAACCAAGAGCACACCAGACCACGGTGTCCCTAAAGCAACTCCCTCCTCCCTTCCCTCTGCACCATCCCCAGCCACCCTAGTTTTCTGGAGAGGTTCATCCCCCCTGGACCAGCCAACCTGCCTCAAGGCCACTGCCACACTTGAAGACACCTCTTACTCCAGCCTAGAGACCCCATCCGTCTTGTCCAGGTCCATAATGCTGAGGGGCTGAAATGTCAATAAAGTGGGTGACTGACCAAGGTAAGGAATGGGCTGCGTGCGTTCTTAGGTGCCCCTGCTCCCCATCCTGACTCTCCGTTTTGCCCGAGTGGGTCATCTACTTCTCTTCCCCAACGGCTTTCGTCCGCATGAGTCTCCGCATGGCATTTTTCATCTCCGCGTTCCTGAAGGAGTAGATGACAGGATTTAAGAGGGGTGTGACCACCGTGTAAAACACAGCCACTATCTTGTGTGCAGGGAGGGAGACGCAGGGCCTCAAGTAGACAAAGGAGCAGGGGATGAAGAAGAGGCCCACAACTGCCAGGTGAGAGGCACAGGTGGAAAGGGCCTTGCTCCGCCCGGTGGAAGTGCAGCTCCTCAGGGAGCGCAGGATGACCGCGTAGGAGGCCAGCAGCACCACGAAGCTGACCACCGAGATGGAGCCGCCGTTGAGGATGATCAGCAGGCTGGGGAGGAAGGTGTCAAAACAGGCCAGCTTCAGCACAGGGTGCACGTCACAGAAGTAGTGGTCGATGACGTTGGGGCTACAGAAGGACAGCTGGAAAATGAGGAAGGTCTGCCCCGCAGAATGCAGCAAGCCCCCTCCCCAGGCAGCGCCCACCAAGAGCCCACAGGCCCGCTGGTTCATGACGCTGACGTAGTGCAGGGGCCTGCAGATGGCCACGTAGCGGTCGTAGGCCATCACCGTCAGAAGAAAGATCTCAGTGCCACCAAGGAAGTGGAGGAAGAAGATCTGTGTGATGCAGCCCTGGAGGGAAATGACTCTCTTCCGGGTGAAACTGTCAGAGATGAGCTTAGGGGCTGTGACTGAGCAGTAACAGAGCTCCACCAGGGACAAGAAACCGAGGAAGAAGTACATGGGGGAGGCTAGCCCTTTGCTGGCCATGATGGTCACCACGACGAAGCCATTGCCCAGCACAACAGCCACGTACAGGAGGAGAAACATCACACAAAGGGCCTTCTGCACATTCTCCTTCTGGGAAAATCCCAAGAAAATGATTTCAGTCACGTTGCCTCTGGCCACCATGTTCTAAAGTGCAGGGTCTACAGCCCAGAATCACAGAAGTCAGAAGTCTCCTCAGTAATCACGAGTATCCTTCTCAGGCCTGGAGATCTGTTGTCATTCTGCTTCCTCTTGGATTCACTCTCTGCCTTGGGTTTCCCCAAAGTGCAGACTCCGTGAGACAAGAGACAAAACAGTGGTTATCTATCTGCTGCTTGATACAATGCCCAGAGTGGACTTGGCTTTGCTTCAATGCCACCCTGAAGTGTTTTCTCCAATCCAGACACAGGCAGTAGCTGATTTCATCCTCACAACAAAAATAAGAGCACATCTTATGCTCCTCAGAGAGCTTTGCTCACTTGCCCCTACGGCTCCTTTTCAACAAGCTCTGTATTTCTCAAAATGGAGGTGGCTACACTACATCTCTTACTAATGAAGAAAAACTTGTATCAACTACATAATAGCAGTTTCTAATCAGTCTTGCCTGATACAGAACATGGAGCCAGTATTTTTACAGTGAGTGATAGAATTCCTCCACTCCATATCTGCATCCTATTAAGCTAATCAGGCTCCTAACCTCACAAGTGTTAGGAACGAATTGTAAACTAGAGGAGAATAATTGAGTATGTCTCTGTCAGCCTTACCACCCTGCTCCTGATGTGTGTTGTGGGGATTCATTATGGAGCTCTTGGTGCAAGAGACAGGCAGAGCATGGTGTTGGGAGCAATGCTACATAATTCTAGGGATAAATCATTTGGTTAGCCTAGTTCTCTTGCCTACAGCCCAGCTACAGACTAACTCCAGTTTGGCCTCCGGTCACAACTGAGACTTAAGTGATCCAGTGATGCTGTGATTCTCCAGGACAAGAAACATCCTGGGAGAACAAACATCTGCTCAGTTCCTCATTGTTCTTGGACTGATTAACATCTTGTTTGCCGGAGATGTACTGAACTCTCTGCAAGCCTTCCGTTACATCTTGTTTATCCTAATGTGAACTATTGAACTCTCTGCAAGTCATTTGTTACATTTGTTTCTCCCGATGTACTGAATAAAAGGTGTGGTAAGCTGGGGGCTTTGTCTTTGCTGCCCAGAGCAGCACTGATCAGACCCAAAGCTCAGCTTCTTCTCGGTCTCATTTTTCTACCTTTCTTGTAATTCGCCGTGTGCTGCCATGGCTCGCAGGAGACCAGGACTAACTGCAGAGGTTCTGGTAACGTCCCCTTCCCCTGTCCCCTACATTTGGCGCCCAACGTGGATATGAATCGGATCCAGGGGTGAACTCGCCTGTGAGACAAACTTGGAGTAAGAGAGACAGCACACGGATCTCCCAGGATGATTTCCGGACTAGGACGAGGGACACTGGTGGTAAGTGTGTCCAGCTGGGGGTAATTTTCTATCTTTGCTGATTTATAACTATGGGTCAGTCTCTGTCAACAGAACAGTGTAACTTTGCCAAATTACTTAAGTCGCTATTAAAACAAGCTATGTACCCAGTACCTAAGGGTGCTGTGATAGATTTGGTAAAAGACATGCAAATATATGTCCCATCCTTTCCCCAGGAAGGGACAACTAACTTAATAACATGGGAACGTGTAGGTACCGTTCTCTGTGAGGCTCAGCGAAGGGGTGATCGTCTCTCCGCCCGAACACTCCCCACTTGGGCCTTAGTCCACTCTGCTCTCAAATTCTCTCAGTCAGTTCAGGAAACCTTGGCTACCCCTCCCCCCACCAACCCTTCTGTCCAGGTTTCCGCTTGTTCGGCTTCTTCTCCGGTTTGCTTTCATCTCACTGCGGCTTCTGCTCCACCGCCACAGCGTGCTGAGGAAGACCCTAACTCTCTAGCCCCTCAGCCATCTCGCAGAGGTCTAGCTGCCCCTCTTGTAAAGCCCTCTTCTGGGGCCACTCCCTATCGCTGTGCCTTGCAAAAGGCTGTGACATCAGGCAAGGCAATGGGAGACCCTTTGTGCTTTCCTGTCTCAATTTTGCCTGATCCTGACAACTCAGAGGTGGACATGTATGTTCATGCCTCATTTGATTTTAATATTCTAAAGGACCTCAGGCAGAGCATGCTAACGAATGGTGTCCAAAGCCCCTATACAGTAGGTTTGTTGGACAATGTACTTCAGACTTATTCTCTGGTTCCTCATGATGTTTTTCATCTTGCAAAAACGTGCCTATCCCCAGCTCAGTATCGCCACTTTGAGGTGGAACTTCGTTCTTTAATCAGGGAACAGGCTCATAAAAATGCTCAGGGAGATGCTCAGTCTAGAGAAGTTACTATGGACATGTTATTGGGCACAGGTGACTTTTCGGATTTAAGCAGGCAGGCCTGTTGCCCAGCGTTACTCTTCCATCAGCTAGAGGACCTCCTGTGGAGGGCTTGGGCTTCTGTGCCAGTTGAGGGTGCGCCGATGAAATCTTTTACTCAAATCATGCAAGGGCCGATGGAGACTTACACAGAATTTGTAGCAAGATTACAACAAACTGTTAGGAGACAGATTTCTAATTCCCAGGCAGCAGACATCCTGATCTTACAATTAGCCTATGAAAATGCTAATATGGATTGCAAACAGGCAATAAATCCTGTTCGCTCCTCTAAAGATCTTGAAGCCTATATTAAGGCATGCCAAAATATTGGGTCTCCTTTATACAGTTCAGCTCTGATGGCTCAAGCCATCTCCCAACATTTACGAGGTTCACACAGTGATTTAAAATGTTTTAATTGTGGAGAAATGGGGCATCTCAGAAAAAACTGTAAAATAAAAGTGGCTTTACAAGCTGAACCAGGGCCACTGAGTCAGGCATCCAGAGAAAACAAGGTACCGCCTGGCCTTTGCCCTCGATGCTGAAAAGGCATTCACTGGGCTAAAGATTGCCGCTCCAAATATGATAGGGATGGTGCACTGCTGCCGGGAAACAGAAATCGAGCCCTTCCCCAGGCTCGGGAAACAATAGGGGATCAGGGCCAGGGGGCCCCAGTCCCCCTGAGTCAGCGGTACCCAGTTCAGACCCGTGCACAAGTACAAAATCAGACAACATGGGTGTCCGGAGGGACATTTCTTCCCTCCTCAGGGAAACACTGGGAAGCTCAGGAATAGATCTTTCTGCTGCTCAGAGAGTTCACCTGCTGGGAGGTGAGACTCCGGTATCTGTCCCCACAGGAATTCATGGACCCCCATCCCCCGGAACCATTGACTTGATACTTGGAAAATTCTCTCTAACTTTGAAAGGCATTACTGTTATTCCAGCTATTGTTGATTCTGATTGTACCTCGGAATTGTGTGTTCCTGTTAGCTCCATAGGACTTTGGGTAATAGAACAAGGAGATTATATTGCACAATTGTTGCTCTTGCCTAGACCACAATTATATAATGTTAGCGTTAAAAATTCCCAAGAGGGTCCTCAGCCAGAAATTCCTCAAGAAGAAATTTATTTCACCCAAGAGATTTCCAAAAACCGCCCCATGTGCAAAATTAAATTGAATGGCAAATTCTTTACAGGATTGATAGACACAGGCGCGGATGTGTCTGTGATCGGCACATGTTTTTGGCCATCACCTTGGGGGAAAAAACCAACTAAAACATCTCTGGTAGGCCTCGGCACCCCCCATCAAGTTTTACAAAGCTCCATTCCTCTGCCTTATGAAGGGCCTGATGGTCAATTGGGATATATTTGTCCTTACATAGCTCCCATACCTGTAAACTTATGGGGCAGAGACTTGTTGGAAGAATGGAGAATTGTAGTGACTACTTTGCCACCTGAAACTTCACCGGGCCAACAGATGATGTCTAAAATGGGATATGAACCAGGAAAAGGATTGGGCAAGCAACTTCAGGGAACAACACAGCCTATAGAACAGAAACAAAAAAATAATCGCTTTGGAATTGGATATGATCAAAATTTTTAGTTGGGGCTATTGAGGAAGTTTCTCCACCCAAGGCAGCCTTGCCTTTACAATGGAAATCAAATGATCCCATTTGGGTTAATCAATGGCCCCTACCACAGGAGAAACTAACCATTCTACAACAACTCATATTAGAGCAAGTTAACAAGGGGCATTTGGAACCATCTGTGAGCCCTTGGAACACACCTATCTTTGTTATTCCTAAAAGGTCAGGCAAATGGCGTTTGCTTCAGGACTTACGTGCAGTTAATGCAAGCCTCATTCCAATGGGGGCACTGCAACCTGGCTTACCGAACCCAGTGGCAATCCCCCAGAAGTGGCCGCTTATAATTATAGATTTAAAAGACTGCTTCTTTAACATTCCTTTGTGGCCAAGTGACCGACCTCGATTTGCCTTTTCGGTACCTAGCACAAATTTTAAAGAACCAATGAGCGCTTTCAGTGGACTGTGTTGCCTCAAGGAATGGCTAACAGCCCCACATTGTGTCAGCTTTTTGTAGCACAGGCTCTTCAAGCTACTCGTAAATTATTCCCTACTGTATATTTAACACATTATATGGATGACATACTAATCTTTGCAAAT